>NC_080380.1:115298912-115417923 GCF_014773155.1 Arachis stenosperma | reverse complement strand
CTAAAGGAATCTGAGGCTCATATAGAGACCATAGAGATTCCATTAAACCTCCTTCTGCCATTCATGAGCTCTGAGAACTAATCCTCCTCTGAAGAGGATAAAGATGTAACTGAAGAGCAAGTTGCTCAATATCTAGTAGCCATCATGAAGCTGAATGCCAAGTTGTTTGGTAATGAGACTTGGGAAGATGAACCTCCCTTGCTCATTAGTGAACTAAATACATGGGTTCAGCAAACTTTACCTCAAAAGAAACAAGATCCTGGTAAATTCTTAATACCCTGTACCATAGGCACCATGACCTTTGAGAAGGCTCTGTGTGACATGGGGTCAGGTATAAACCTAATGAGCGGATATTTTATACGCTTTTTGGGGGTAATTTCATGTAGATTTTAGCATGTATTAATTAGTTTTTAGTAGAATATTATTAGTTTTTAGGCAAAAATCATATTTCTGGACTTTACTATGAGTTTGTGTATTTTTCTATGATTTCAGGTATTTTCTGGCTGAAATTGAGGGAGCTGAGCAAAAATCTGAGTTAGGCTGAAAAAGGACTGCTGATGCTGTTGGATTCTGACCTCCCTGCACTCGAAATGGATTTTCTGAAGCTATAGGAGTCCAATTGGCGCGCTCTTAACGGCGTTGGAAAGTAGACATCCAGGGCTTTCCAGTAATATATAATAGTCCATACTTTGCGTGAAGATAAATGACGTAAACTGGCGTTCAACGCCAGTATCATGCTGCTGTCTGGCGTCCAGCGCCAGAAACAGGTTACAAGCTGGAGTTCAACGCCAGAAACAGGTTACAACCTGGCGTTGAACGCCCAAAACAGCCCCAGGCACGTGAGAAGCTTAAGTCTCAGCCCCAGCACACACCAAGTGGGCCCCAGAAGTGGATTTCTGCACTATTTATCATAGTTTACTCATTTTCTGTAAACCTAGGTTACTAGTTTACTATTTAAACAACTTTTAGAGACTTACTTTGCACCTCATGACATTTTCAGATCTGAATTTTATACACTTTGATGGCATGAGTCTCTAAACTCCATTGTTGGGGGTGAGGAGCTCTGCATCGTCTCGATGAATTAATGCAATTATTTCTATTCCTCCATTCAAACATGTGTGTTCCTATCTAAGATGTTCATTCGCGCTTAATTATGAAGAAGGTGATGATCCGTGACACTCATCACCTTCCTCAACCCATGAACGTGTGCCTGACAAACACCTCCGTTCTACATCAGATTGAATGAGCTTCTCTTAGATCCTTAATAAGAATCTTCGTGGGATAAGCTAGAATTGATGGCGGCCACTCTTGAGGATCCGAAAAGTCTAAACCTTGTCTGTGGTATTCCGAGTAGGATTCAAGGATTGAATGGCTGTGACGAGATTCAAACTCGCGATTGCTGGGCGTGATGACAAACGCAAAGAATGGGAGGATGGGATCCTATTCCAACATGATCAAGAATCAACAGCTGATTAGCCGTGCTGTGACAGAGCATCTGGACCGTTTTCACTGAGAGGATGGGAGGTAGCCACTGACAATGGTGACACCCTACATACAGCTTGCCATGGAGGGAACTTTGCACTTTTCCATGCATGGAATATTACATTACAGAAATTCAGAGGACAAAGCATCTCCAAAACTCCAACATATTCTCCACTAATAAAGTAACAATTACTTATTCCAAACACTTTTACTTCTTACAATTAAATCCAAATAACCTTTTTGGCATCCTGACTAAGATTAATAAAATAAACATAGCTTGCTTCAAACCAATAATCTCTGTGGGATCGACCCTTACTCACGTAAGGTATTACTTGGACGACCCAGTGCACTTGCTGGTTAGTTGTGCGGAATTGTCAAGAATTGTGATTTTCAATTTCGTGCACCAAGTTTTTGGCGCCGTTGCTGGGGATTATTCGAGTTTGAACAACTAAAGGTTTATTTTATTTCTTAGATTAGGAATAATTTATTTTGTTACTATAGAGTCATTAAATTCTGATAGGATAATTTCTTTTCAAAAATTTTTTTCAAAAATATTATTTTTCTTTATCAATTTTTAATTTTTTTCGTGAGTTTAGTGTCTTGTTCAAAGTTTGGTATTAATTGCATATTTTATATTTTTCTTTAACTTTTCAAATTTGTGTTCTTTGTTCTTCATTGATCTTCAAGTTGTTCTTGTTTATTTTTCTTGTTTGATCTTGAGTTTTTTCTTGTTTTGTGTCTTCTCTTGTTTTTCTTGTGCTTTTTCAAAACATTAACTTTCAAAAATTATACTTTTATCCATAAAAATAATACATCTTTAAAATACATTTCATTTTTAGCTCAGTTGGTTATAGCGTTGGCTTATGTTCTTGGCAACTGGGCATCTTCTTTTTAAAATCTTTTTTTTTTCAAAAATAATTTTTCTTAAGTTAATCTTGTACCAAACTTTAAGTTTGGTGTTTTCTTGTTGATCTTGCTTTAATTTTCGAAAATTTATCTTGGTTTTCTAAAAATTTTAAGTTTGGTGTTCTCTCTTTTGTTCTTGGTATTCTTGTGAATCTTCAAGGTGTTCTTGAGTCTTTCTTGTGTTTTGATCTTAAAATTTTTAAGTTTGGTGTTCCTTGGTGTTTTTCCTCCAAAATTTTCGAAAATAAGGAGCATTAGATCTAAAAATTTTAAGTCTTGTGTCTTTTATGTGTTTTTCTCTTTCATCATAAAATTCAAAATTCAAAACAAAAAATAAATATCTTTTCTAACTAATTATAAACTATATTTTCGAAATTTCTAGATAAAAATTCAAATTTCAATTTCAAAAATTTTTCAATTCTTATCTTTTTAAGTTTCTAAAAAAAAATCTTTTTCAAAAATATCCGAACCACTTTCTCTCTCTCCTCAAATTTTCGAAAATCTTCGTAAAAGTTTTCCAATTTTTTATTCTTAATTTTCTTTCTTTATTTATTTTATTTTTATTTCAGTTTTTGTTTTATTTTATTATTTCAAAGATTATTCTTATAATAAAATAGACAATATCAACATACATATCATCCCCCTTGTTCTATCATGGAATTAAGTGGAAATGAACAGTCCAGGAGGATTCTGGGGTCATATGCTAACCCCACTACTGCTTCATATGGGAGTAGTATCTGTATACCCTCCATTGGAGTTAGTAGCTTTGAGTTGAATCCTCAGCTCATTATCATGGTGCAGCAAAGCTGCCAGTATTTCGGTCTTCCACATGAAGGACCTACAGAGTTTCTGGCACAATTTTTACAAATTGCTAACACAGTGCATGATAAGAAAGTAGATCAGGATGTCTACAGATTATTACTGTTTCCATTTGCTGTAAAAGATCAAGCTAAAAGGTGGTTAAATAACCAACCTAAGAACAGCATAAAGACATGGAAACAACTGTCAGAAAAATTCCTGAATCACTATTTTCCTCCAAAACGGATGACACAGCTAAGGCTAAGCATCCAAGGCTTCAAACAAGGAGATAATGAATCCCTTTATGATGCCTGGGAGAGATACAGAGAGATGCTGAGAAAATGCCCCTCTGAAATGTTTTCAGAGTGGGTGCAATTAGACATCTTCTACTATGGGCTTACAGAAAAAGCTCAAATTTCTCTAGATCACTCAGCTGGTGGATCTATACATATGAGAAAAACAATTGAAGAAGCTCAAGAGCTTATTGATACAGTTGCCAGAAATCAACATCTGTACCTAAGCAGTGAATCTTCCATGAAAGAAGAAGCTAAAACAGTAAATGCTGAACTCAATCCTGTGGATCAGGCTAATGAATTCAATCAACAATTAGACTTTATAACCAAGCAGCTAGCCGAATTCAAGGAAATACTACAAGAAACAAGAATGGCTAACAGGAATATGGAAGTACAGTTAAAGCAAACAGAAAAGCAACTGTCAAAACAAATAGCAGAAGAATGCCAAGAAGTTCAATTAAGAAGTGGGAAAACATTAAATACCTCACTTCAAAGTAGCAGGAAGCCAAGAAATGAACAAATGGCTACTCAAAATCCCTCTGAGGACAATCAGAGCCCAGAGAGGAATAATGATGGCGCTGAACACCCAGACCATGCTCATTCCTGGCGTTCAACGCCAGAAACAAGCATGAATCCGGCGTTGAACGCCCAAAGGGAGCTCAGTTCTGGCGTTCAGACGCCAGTAACAGATAAGGAGTTAGCGTCTAGCGCCACTCCAGCTTCCACCCCTGGCATTCAAATGCCAGTGGGGGATCAGTCACATACAAGTGCTGATAACAACCCTTCTAAAAAGGCTTCCCAACCCACTTCTATAAGTAATAAATCTGCAGCAACTAAGGTTGAGGAATATAAAGCCAAAATGCCTTATCCTCAAAAACTCTGCCAAGCGGAACAGGATAAGCAATTTGCCCGCTTTGCAGACTATCTCAGGACTCTTGAAATAAAGATTTCGTTTGCAGAAGCACTTGAGCAAATACCCTCTTATGCTACGTTCATGAAAGAGATCTTAAGTCATAAGAAGGATTGGAGAGAAACTGAAAAAGTTTACCTCACTGAAGAATGCAGTGCAGTCATTCTGAAAAGCTTACCTGAGAAGCTTAAAGACCCCGGGAGCTTTATGATACCATGCACATTAGAGGGTAATTGTACCAAGCAAGCTCTATGTGATCTTGGGGCAAGTATCAACCTAATACCTGCATCTATTATCACAAAGCTTGGTTTGACTGAAGAAGTCAAACCAACTCGGATATGTCTTCAACTTGTTGATGGCTCCATTAAATACCCATCAGGCGTGATTGAAGACATGATTGTCAAGGTTGGGCCATTTGCCTTTCCCACTGACTTTGTGGTGCTGGAAATGGAGGAGCACAAGAGTGCAACTCTCATTCTAGGAAGACCTTTCCTAGCAACTGGCCAAACCCTCATTGACGTCCAAAAAGGGGAAGTAACCCTGAGAGTCAATGAGGAGGAGTTCAAGTTGAATGTTGTCAAAGCCATGCAACATCCAGACACCCCAAATGACTGCATGAGTGTTGATATTATTGACTCTCTGGTAAGAGAGATCAATATGACTGAGAGTCTCGAATCAGAGCTAGAGGACATCTTTAAAGATATTCAGCCTGATCTGGAGGAATCAGAGAGAATAATAGAACCTTTGAAAATCCCTCAGGAAGAGGAGAAACCTCCTAAACCCGAGCTCAAACCATTACCACCATCCCTGAAATATGCATTTCTGGGAGAAGGTGATACCTTTCCTGTAATCATAAGCTCTACCTTAGAGCCACAGGAAGAGGAAGCACTAATTCAAGTGCTAAGGACACACAAGACAGCTCTTGGGTGGTCCATCAGTGATCTTAAGGGCATTAGCCCAGCTAGATGCATGCACAAGATCCTATTGGAGGGTGATGCCAAGCCAGTGGTCCAACCACAAAGGCGGCTGAATCCAGCCATGAAGGAAGTGGTGCAGAAGGAGGTCACTAAATTACTAGAGGCTGCGATTATTTATCCTATTTCTGACAGCCCCTGGGTAAGCCCTGTCCAAGTCGTCCCTAAGAAGGGAGGCATGACAGTGGTTCATAATGAAAAAAATGAACTGGTTCCTACAAGAACAGTTACAGGGTGGCGTATGTGTATTGATTATAGAAGGCTCAATACAGCCACCAGAAAGGATCATTTTCCTTTACCATTCATAGACCAGATGCTAGAAAGATTAGCAGGTCATGAATACTACTACTTCCTGGATGGATATTCAGGTTATAATCAAATTGCAGTAGATCCCCAGGATCAAGAGAAAACAGCATTCACATGTCCATCTGGAGTATTTGCATACAGAAGGATGCCATTTGGCCTGTGCAATGCACCTGCAACCTTTCAGAGGTGCATGCTCTCAATTTTCTCTGATATGGTGGAAAAATTTCTGGAAGTTTTCATGGATGACTTTTCAGTATTTGGAGACTCATTCAGCTCCTGTCTTGACCATCTAGCACTTGTTCTAAAGAGATGCTAATAGACTAACCTGGTTTTAAACTGGAAAAAATGTCACTTTATGGTGACTGAAGAAATTGTCCTTGGGCACAAAATTTCGAACAAGGGAATAGAGGTGGATCAAGCTAAGGTAGAGGTAATTGAAAAATTACCACCACCTGCCAATGTTAAGGCAATCAGAAGCTTTCTGGGGCATGCAGGATTCTATAGGAGGTTTATAAAGGATTTTTCAAAAATTGCCAAACCTTTAAGTAATCTGCTAGCTGCTGACACGCCATTTATCTTTGATAAGGAGTGTCTGCGGGCGTTTGAGACTCTGAAAGCTAAGCTGGTCACAGCACCAGTCATCTTTGCACCAGACTGGACATTACCATTTGAATTAATGTGTGATGCCAGTGACCATGCCATCGGTGCAGTGTTGGGACAGAGACATGACAAGCTTCTGCATGTCATTTACTATGCCAGTCGTGTTCTAAATGACACACAGAAGAGTTACACAACCACAGAAAAAGAGATACTTGCAGTGGTTTACGCCATTGACAAGTTTAGATCCTATTTAGTAGGATCAAAAGTGATTGTGTACACTGACCATGCTACTCTTAGGTATCTACTCACAAAGCAGGATTCAAAACCCAGACTCATAAGATGGGTGTTGCTTCTGCAAGAGTTTGATATAGAAATAAGAGACAGAAAAGGGACAGAGAATCAGGTAGCAGACCACCTGTCCCGAATAGAACCAGTAGAAGGGGCGTCCCTCCCTCTTACTGAAATCTCTGAAAACTTTCCAGATGAACAACTCTTTGCCATCCAGAAAGTGCTATGGTTTGCAGACATTGCAGACATTGTTAATGGACAGAGAGTTAAACATTATCTTGAAGGTAATTTTGAGCAAGAATGCTCAAAACTGAGACTTGATTAGAGCTCAGTAATAGTCCAGCTAAAGACAATAAAGAAGCGCTTGCTATGAGGCAACCCAGCCATTCACAAAATTCAATTTTATTTGTTTTTGTTAATTAATTTTTACAGGTATAGGTCAAAGTATCTTCAAAAGGTAAAATAGCAATTGATTGAATTCACAGAGTTACAGGGGATTTGGAAGCTCACTGGCGTGAAAAAGCCAGTAAGAAACGTTTTGGGCGTTGAACGCCCAAAAGAAGCATCCACTGGGCGTTCAACGCCAGTAAGGATAGCCTTCTGGGCGTTCAACGCCAGAAAGAAGCTCCTTCTGGGCATTTAATGCCAAAATTACAGCATCTTGGGCGTTTAGAAAAACGCCCAGTGACAAAGGACTTCCTGGCGTTCAACGCCAGAAAGAAGCAACAGCTGGGCGTTGAACGCCCAGGAGAAGCAGCAATTGGGCGTTAAACGCCCAAAACAAGCAGCATTTGGGCGTTTAATGCCAGAATGGTGGGGAGGAGGTAAAATTCGTTTTTCTTCACAAATTTTCTAATTTTTGTGTTTCAATTCATGATTTCTTGCATAAACATGTTTCAAAATATCATCCTTCAATTCCAAAAATTTTAATCCTAATTTCTAAAAACCCTAATTTTTAAAATCCTTTTTTCAAAAATATCAAATGTATCTTAATTCATAAACACAAATCTTTTTCCAATCTAAATCTTTTTCAAATCTTTTTCAACTCATCATATCTTTTGGATTTCGAAATTGCCTCTCCCTCTATTCCTCTCCTTTTCTTTCTTTTGCTTGAGGACAAGCAAACCTCTAAGTTTGGTGTAATTTGCCATGATCACTAAGCTAAAACTCATCAAGATCATGGCACCTAAGGAAACAGGAAGAGCAAGGATATGAACTGAAGGAACTAAAGCGTCAGAAGCCATTCCTTGAAGGACCAAGCACCCGACAGACTAGAGGAACATCCACTTCCCAAAATACAGGTTGTTAAGTTCTAATTTTAAGCTTTAACTCTGTGATAGTATTATTATAGAAATTTACCTTAGAAGTTATATATGAGTAGTAGTAATTAGCATGTCTATTTTGGTTTTATTTCCAATTAAGTTATAATTTATTTTTCTCATCATCATCAAACATGAATAAAATAGTAGATTTTTAGAATAAAGAGGCAATTTAATTTTTTTTTTTGAGTTCTTAATAAGGAAAATTCTAATTATTTATATGTGGTGGCAATACTTTTTGTCTTCTGAATGAATGTTTGAACAGTGCATATTTTTTATATTGAAATTTTATGAATGTTAAAATTGTTGGCTCCTGAAAGAATGATGAACAAGAGAAATGTTATTGATGATCTGAAAAATCATGAAATTGATTCTTGAAGCAAGAAAAAGCAGTGAAAAAAAAAAGAAAAAAAAAAGAGAGAAGAAAAAAAAGAGAGAAAGAAAAAGTAAGCAGAAAAAGCCAATAGCCCTTAAAACCAAAAGGCAAGGGTAAAAAGGATCCAAGGCTTTGAGCATTAATGGATAGGAGGGCCCAAGGAAATAAATCCAGGCCTAAGCGGCTAAATCAAGCTGTCCCTAACCATGTGATTGTGGCATGCAGGTCCAAGTAAAAAGCTTGAGACTGAGTGGTTAAAGTCGTGATCCAAAGCAAAAAGAGTGTGCTTAAGAGCTCTGGACACCTCTAACTGGGGACTTTAGCAAAGCTGAGTCACAATCTGAAAAGGTTCACCCAGTCATGTGTCTATGGCATTTATGTATCCGGTGGTAATACTGGAAAACAAAGTACTTAGGGCCACGGCCAAGACTCATAAAGTAACTATGTTCAAGAATCAACATACTACACTAGGAGAATCAATAATATTATCTGAATTCTGAGTTCCTATAGATGCCAATCATTCTGAATTTCAAAGGATAAAGGGAGATGCCAAAACTATTCAGAAACAAAAAGCTACTAGCCCCGCTCATCTAAATTAGAATCTGAGCTTCACTTAAAACTCGGAGATTTTATTACTCCTTAAATTCTTTTTATCCTATTTTTTTTCATCTAGTTGCTTGGGGACAAGCAACAGATTAAGTTTGGTGCTGTGATGAGCGGATATTTTATACACTTTTTGGGGGTAATTTCATGTAGATTTTAGCATGTTTTAATTAGTTTTTAGTAGAATATTATTAGTTTTAGGCAAAAATCATCTTTCTGGACTTTACTATGAGTTTGTGTGTTTTTCTGTGATTTCAGATATTTTCTGGCTGAAATTGAGGGAGCTGAGCAAAAATCTGAGTTAGACTGAAAAAGGACTGCTGATGCTGTTGGATTCTGACCTCCCTGCACTCGAAATGGATTTTCTGGAGCTACAGAAGTCCAATTGGCGCGCTCTCAACGGCGTTGGAAAGTAGATATCCAGCGCTTTCCAGCAATATATAATAGTCCATACCTTGCGCGAAGATAGATGACGTAAACTGGCATTCAACGCCAGTATCATGCTGCTGTCTGGCGTCCAGCGCCAGAAACAGGTTACAAGCTGGAGTTCAACGCCAGAAACAGGTTACAACCTGGCGTTGAACGCCCAAAACAGCCCCAGGCACGTGAGAAGCTTAAGTCTCAGCCCCAGCCCCAGCACACACCAAGTGGGCCCCAGAAGTGGATTTCTGCACTATCTATCATAGTTTACTCATTTTCTGTAAACCTAGGTTACTAGTTTACTATTTAAACAACTTTTAGAGACTTACTTTGCACCTCATGACATTTTCAGATCTGAATTTTATACACTTTGACGGCATGAGTCTCTAAACTCCATTGTTGAGGGTGAGGAGCTCTGCATCGTCTCGATGAATTAATGCAATTGTTTCTATTCCTCCATTCAAACGTGTGTGTTCCTATCTAAGATGTTCATTCGCGCTTAATTATGAAGAAGGTGATGATCCGTGACACTCATCACCTTCCTCAACCCATGAACGTGTGCCTGACAAACACCTCCGTTCTACATCAGATTGAATGAGCTTCTCTTAGATTCCTTAATCAGAATCTTCGTGGTATAAGTTAGAATTGATGGCGGCCACTCTTGAGGATCCGGAGAGTCTAAACCTTGTCTGTGGTATTCCGAGTAGGATTCAAGGATTGAATGGCTGTGATGAGCTTCAAACTCGCGATTGCTGGGCGTGATGACAAATGCAAAAGGATCGATGGATCCTATTCCAACATGATCGAGAACCAACATCTGATTAGCCGTGCTGTGACAGAGCTTCTAGACCGTTTTCACTGAGAGGATGGGAGGTAGCCACTGACAATGGTGACACCCTACATACAGCTTGCAATGGAGGGAACTTTGCACTTTTCCATGCATGGAATATTACATTACAGAAATTCAGAGGACAAAGCATCTCCAAAACTCCAACATATTCTCCACTAATAAAGTAACAATTACTTATTCCAAACATTTTTACTTCTTACAATTAAATCCAAATAACCTTTTTGGCATCCTGACTAAGATTAATAAAATAAACATAGCTTGCTTCAAACCAATAATCTCTGTGGGATCGACCCTTACTCACGTAAGGTATTACTTGGACGACCCAGTGCACTTGCTGGTTAGTTGTGCGGAATTGTCAAGAATTGTGATTTTCAATTTCGTGCACCAAAACCTTATACCACTCTCTGTAATGGAGAAGCTAGGGATCTTTGAGTTGCAAGCTGCAAGAATCTCATTAGAGATGGCAGACAAATCATTAAAACAAGCTTATGGATTAGTAGAGGACGTGTTGGTAAAGGTTAAAGGCCTTTATATCCCTGCTAATTTCATAATCTTAGACACTGGGAAGGATGAGGATGAATCCATCATTCTTGGAAGATCCTTCCTAGCCACAGCAAAAGCTGTGATTGATGTTAACAGAGGAGAACTAGTCCTTCAATTGAATGGGGATTACCTTGTGTTTAAGGCTCAAGATTATCCTTCTGTAAACATGGAAATAGAGGCACGATAAGCTTCTCTTAATACAGAGTCAAACAAAGCCCCTACAATCAAACTCTAAGTTTGGTGTTGGGAGGCCACAACCAAACTCTAAGTTTGGTGTTGAGAAGCCCTCAACGATGCTCTGAACATTTGTGAAGCTCCATGAGAGCTCACTGTCAAGCTATTGACATTAAAGAAGTGCTTATTGGGAGGCAACCCAATTTTTTATTTATCTATATTTTTATTGTTCTTTTATGTTTTATTAGGTTTATGATCATGTGGAGTCACAAAACAATTGCAAAATAAATAAAAAATAGAATAAAAAATAGCAGAAGAAAAAGCACACCCTGGAGGAAGATCTGTCTGGCGTTCAAACGCCAGAAACAAGCATCTGTCTGGCGTTTAACGCCAGAAACAAGCACCAAGCTGGCGTTTAACGCCAGAAACAAGCATCAGGCTGGCGTTAAACGCCAGAAATATGCTATATCTGGGCATTTAACGCCAGAAATAAGCATCAGTCTGGCGTTAAATGCCAAGATTTCATACAGAGGGCATTTTACACGCCTAATGGGTGCAGGGATGAGAAATCCTTGACACCTCAGGATCTGTGGACCCCACAGGATCACCTCAGGATATGTGGACCCCACAGGATCCCCACCTACCCTACTTCTCTCTTCTTCACACAATCCAATAACACTATTTCCTTCACCAATCACCTCAATCTCTCTTTGCCATTACCCCTTCACCAATCACATCCATCCACTCTTCCCCATAAACCGCACCTACCTTCAAATTCAAAATCTCTTTCCCACCCAAACCCACCCTAAATGACCGAACCCAAACCCCTCTCCCTCCACTATATAAACCCCTCCATCCTTCTTCATTTTCACACAACACTACCCTCTTTTCTCCCTTGGCCGAAACCCACACCTCTCTCCCTCTCCTCTATATCATCATCTTCTTCTTCTATTCTTTCTTCTCTTGCTCGAGGGCGAGCAACCTTTTAAATTTGGTGTGGTAAAAGCATTGCTTTTTGTTTTTCCATAACCATTTATGGCACCTAAGGCCGGAGAAACCTCTAGAAAGAGGAAAGGGAAGGCAAAAGCTTCCACCTCCGAGTCATGGGAGATGGAGAGATTCATCTCAAGGGTCCATAGCTCAGTAATAGAGCATTTGACTACACATCAAGAGAGCCCACTCATGGACCTCAACAAGAGCATGAGGAATTCCCTCATCAAGAAATTCCTGAGATACCTCAAGGGATACATTTTCCTCCACACAACTATTGGGAGCAACTAAGGATAGAAGCACCAAAATTACTAGGGATGAAGCAACAAAGGCAAGGAAGAGACATAGAGGAGCTCAAGAACACCATTGGTCCTTCCAGAAGAAGGTGCCACCATCACTAAGTTGGACTCATTCCTTAACTTCCTTCTTCTTATTTCTCTGTTTTTCGATTTTATGCTATATGTTTGTCTATGTTTTGAGTCTTTATTACACGATCATTAGTATTTAGTAACTATGTCTTAAGGCTATGAATAATTCCATAAATTCTTCACCTTTCTTAAATGAAAAATATTTTTAATACAAAAGAATAAGAAGTACATGAGTTTCGAATTCATCCTTGAAATTAGTTTAATTATATTGATGTGGTGACAATACTTTTTGTTTTCTGAATGAATGCTTGAACAATGCATATTTTTGATCTTGTTGTTTATGAATGTTAAAATTGTTGGCTCTTGAAAGAATGATGAAAAAGAGAAATGTTATTGAGAATCTGAAAAATCAAAAAATTGATTCTTGAAGCAAGAAAAAGCAGTGAAAAAGAAGCTTGCGAAAAAAAGAGACAAAAAAAGAGAAAGAAAAAGAATAAGCAAGTAGAAAAAGCCAATAGCCCTTAAAACCAAAAGGCAAGGGTAAAAAGGATCCAAGGCTTTGAGCATCAATGGATAGGAGGGCCCAAGGAAATAGAATCCAGGCCTAAGCGGCTAAATCAAGCTGTCCCTAACCATGTGCTTGTGGTATGCAGGTCCAAGTGAAAACCTTGAGACTAAGTGGTTAAAGTCGTGATCCAAAGCAAAAAGAGTGTGCTTAAGAGCTCTGGACACCTCTAACTGGGGACTTTAGCAAAGCTGAGTCACAATCTGAAAAGGTTCGCCCAGTCATGTGTCTGTGGCATTTATGTATCCGGTGGTAATACTGGAAAACAAAGTACTTAGGGCCACGGCCAAGACTCATAAAAGTAGCTGTGTTCAAGAATCAACATACTTAACTAGGAGAATCAATAACACTATCTGAACTCTGAGTTCCTATAGATGCCAATCATTCTGAACTTCAAAGGAAAAAGTGAGATGCCAAAACTGTTCAGAAGCAAAAAGCTACAAGTCCCGCTCATCTAATTAGAACTAATATTCATTGATATTTTGGAATTTATAGTATATTCTCTTCTTTTTATCCAATTTGATTTTCAGTTGCTTGGAGACAAGCAACAATTTAAGTTTGGTGTTGTGATGAGCGGATAATTTATACGCTTTTTGGCATTGTTTTTAGGTAGTTTTTAGTAGGATCTAGCTACTTTTAGGGATTTTTTATTAGTTTTTATGCAAAATTTACATTTTTGGACTTTACTATGATTTTGTATATTTTTCTATGATTTCAGGTATTTTCCGGCTGAAATTGAGGGATCTGAGCAAAAATCTGATTCAGGCTGAAAAAGGACTGCTGATGCTGTTGGATTCTGACCTCCCTGCACTTGAAATGAATTTTCTGGAGTTACAGAACTCTAAATGATGCGCTCTCAATTGCGTTGAAAAGTAGACATCCAGGGCTTTCCAGAAATATATAATAGTTCATACTTTATTCAAGTATAGACAATGTAAACTGGCATTCAACGCCAGTTCCATGCTGCATTCTGGAGTAAAACGCCAGAAACACGTCACAAACCAAAGTTAAACGCCAAAAATACGTTGCAACTTGGCGTTTAACCACAAGAGAAGCCTCTGCACGTTTAAAGCTCAAGCTCAGCCAAAGTACACACCAAAATGGGCCCCGGAAGTGGATTTCTGCACTTAGACTTATTTCTATAAACCCTAGTAGCTAGTCTAGTATAAATAGAACTTTTTACTATTGTACTAGTGTCCAGTCTTTTGATTGATCTTTAATCAGTGTATGCGATTTTAGACCTTCATGGGGGCTGGCCATTCGGCCATGCCTGGACCATCATTTATGTATTTTCAACGGTGGAGTTTTTACACACTATAGATTAAGGTGTGGAGCTCTGCTGTACCTCGAGTTTTAATATAATTACTACTATCTTCTATTCAATTCCTGCTTATTCTTATTCTAAGATATTCGCTGCACTTCAACATGATGAATGTGATGATCCATGACACTCATCATCATTCGCACCTATGAACGCGTGACTGACAACCACTTCTGTTCTACCTTAGAACAAGCATGTCTCTCTTAGCCTCCATTCCGAAAGATCGGAGTCTTCATGGTATAAGCTAGAATTACTGGTGGCCATTCCTAAGATCCGGAAAGTCTAAACCTTATCTGTGGTATTCCGAGTAGGATCTGAGATGGGATAATTGTGACGAGCTTCAAACTCGCGAGTGTTGGGCGTAGTGACAGACGCAAAAGAATCACTGGATTTTATTCCGACATGATCGAGAACCGACAGATGATTAGTCATGTTGTGACAGAGCATTTGGACCATTTTCACTAAGAGGACGGGAGGTAGCCATTGACAACGGTGAAACCCAACATACAGCTTGCCATGGAAAGGAGTAAGAATGATTGGATGAAAGTAGTAGGAAAGCAGAGATTCATAAGGAACACATTATCTTCATGCGCTTATCTGAAATTCCCGCTAATGAAATACATAAGTATCTATATCTTTATTTTATGCTTTATTTATCTTTATATTCGAAAACCATTATAACCATTATTATCCGCCTGACTGAGATTTACAAGATGACCATAGCTTGCTTCATACCAACAATCTCCGTGGAATCGACCCTTACTCACGTAAGGTTTATTACTTGGATGACCCAGTGCACTTGCTGGTTAGTTGTGCGAAGTTGTGAAGATTGTGAGTGAACCATAGTATTATGTACCATGTTTTTGGAGCCATTTATGAATCACAATTTTGCCTATCAGTTACCATGGTGGGGTGTCTCCCACCTAGCACTTTTGTTTATTGTCCTTAAGTTGGACTTTTGGGGGGCTCCTCTTAAGGTAGCTTGTGCTTAAACTCATCTTGGAACATCCACCAATGCTTGGTTCTCCAATAAGCTCCATCATTCAAAATTAATAGCTCCAAGCTTTGATGGAGTTCTACACACACCATGGGCTCCCAAATTTGATCCGCATCTTGTAATCCGGGATCCTACACTTTATTTTCACACCCGTCTTGAGCTTGATAATCATTAATCCATCCGGGTGGTAAGCAAGAGGAATTCTCAAGGTGATACCAAACTCTTCTATTAGACCTATTCAATTGAGCACTAGCCCAACCCTTGCATCTAAGCCTTGAAGTATCAACCAAAATGAGCCTTGATTTATAACGCCATCCACTAAACATTCTTCTCTTACGCTTTATCCCACAAATCATCCTAAGTTGACCATCCGTTTCAAGCAAACCATACTCAAGTGGGATAATAAAGCTAATAGAAATGAGTTTTACCCACTCAAGTGAAGGAATATATGACAACCTAGGCAAAAAACCTTCCAAAGATCTTGACAAGGCGTACTCAACTCCCGTCCTTCTTTTTCTAAGGACTTCCACCTCTTCACAAGATTTTTCAAATTCAATCCTTTGTTCGTCAATTCCATCTAACTCTTCTCTGTCACTCAAATCATAAATGGGAGGACAAGAGAAATTTACCTCCACATCACTTTCTATCTCATCAAGAGAAGGTTCTTCAAGTTCAAAGGATTCACCACCGCTAAGATTTTATGCTTGATCTTCATCACCAAGGGAACTCAATTCTTGCTCCATTCCTTCCAAGTCTTCATATGGGATATGCCTTGGAGGTTGTGCACGTTCCTCCTCAACATCACCTTCAATCTTCTTGGAGGGGTTTTCTATAACTCTAGGTTCCCATGGAGGTTCTGTATCTCCTAAGACTTCAACCACTTCTTCCTCTTCTTCAATAATCATAGGCTCCTCCAATTGTTCCAACACAAAGTAGCTTTCCTCCTTTTCTACCAGAGTTTTCAATCTCTCCTTCATGCTATGCTCTTCCTTGGATTCTCCACATGTAGCCATGGGAGTTCTTTGGTTGTTCAAGCATTGAGAGGCTAATCGGCTTACTACATCGGTCAAGGTAGCCACAAATTGTTGCACATTCCTTTTTATTTCATCTTGCCCTTGAAGAAGAACACCAAGGGTTTCATCCATTAGAGATTGGGGTGGATAGGAGAGTTTATTATTTTGGAGAAAGGATTCATGATAGGAAAGTGGTTCTTCTTGGTAGGGGTGTGGAGGAGGTAGTTCTTGGGAGTAGTAATCTTGGAATGGTGGTTCTATGTAGGGCTCATATGGCTCAAAAGGTGGTTGGTATGGTGGATATGGATTGGGGTCATGTGAAGGTGTTTGGTGAAAAGAGGCTTGTGAGTGTGGTTGAGGTTTATGTTGAGGATATGATTCATAGGCATATGGTGGTGGTTCTTGAAAGTCACAAGGAGATTCACCATAGCCATTGGATTGATATGCATAAAAAATGGCTCTTCTTCATAGTGCATTGGTGGAGGTTGTTGCCATGAGGATTGATCATATGCATATGGCTCCTCCCACCTTTGGTTATCCCATCCTTAATACACATCCTCATTGAAGCTCTCATTTCCTACAACATAGTTAGAACTAAACTCATAGCCAAAGTGAGAATTCATAGTGAAAAGAGAAAATAAGAAATAAAAGCTAATAAGAAATAATGAAACAAAATCCTAAAGCTAGCAAAAACTAACAAACAATCCAAAAATCAAGCTATTCACAATATTCACATATATACAATAACCAATAACATAACACCATTGCAATTTCCCGGAAACGACGCCATTTTGATGATTTAGATTTTTGATGGTTTAGAATTTCACAAATGAATTCTCGTTGCAAGTATAGTTTCTAAACCAACAATAATCCTTTCATACAAAAGATTGTTTGTCACTAAAACAAACCCCTAAAATTATAAACCGAAGTATTTAAACCTCGGGTCGTTCTCCCTAGGAATTACAATAAAATGTCTTGTTATTGGTTATGAGTTATTTTTGGGGTTTTAATTAGAAACATGAAAGATAAATGGCAAGAAAGTAAACTAATGGCTAGGAAGGTCTTGGCAAGATTTGGTGGTCAATGATCGCTATCCCAATCACTAACCACAATATGAGAATTGGCATGGATTAATCTCATTAAATTATCCTCTAACTAGTAGTAAAGGAAAGTTAAATGAGATATATCAATCCAAGTCCATAGGTCCTAACTCTCCAATAATTCGATTAGTGAGAGCTAGAGTCAATGGCTCCCAATCATCAATCACTTGGACATTAGTAACTCAAGAGTTCCTAAGTTACCTTTCCAAGCCAAGAGCATAAAATTCTACTCTAAAATCCAACCAAGCATTTCATCAAACACTTGGAAGGCATAAAAGGAAAGCATAGTAAAATTGCAAGGAAAGTAAATCTACACTACTCAATTACAAGTAATTAAACAACAATAATTAAAAGAAACAAGATCTACATGAATTACCTCAAATTGCATTAAAGGAAAATAGAGGAAGAAAGAGTACATCAACAACAAAGTAACAATTACAAGAATGAAATACAAAAGTAGAGAGGGGAAGAGTAGAGGAACAAGAATTGATAAAGGAAAAGTGAATCAAAGCATGAAATTAAACTAGATCTAAGAAATCCTAATCTACCTCTAACCTAATCCTAGAGAGAAGTGAGAGCTTCTCTCTCTAAAACTAACTTTCCGTCCAAAACGAAACTAAAACTAAACTAATGGTAACTAAGTGTAAAATTATGTCAATTCCCCTTCAATCCTTGGCTTAAATAGCATTAGAAATGAGTTGGATTGGGCCCACAAGGCTTTAGAATTCACTGGCCACGAATTTGTATTTAATGAATCACATGCAAATCAACGCGTCTGCGTACCGATCGCGTGCGCGCCCCTATGCACAATGCAACTATGGAAAATCTTATATTATTTCGAAGCCCCGGATGTTAGCTTTCCAACGCAACTAGAACCGCATCATTTGGACCTCTGTAGCTCAAGTTATGGTTGATTAAGTGTGAAGAAGTCGGCTTGACAGCTTTTGCGATTCCTTCATTTCTTCATGAGTTCTCCATTTCTACATGCTTTTCCTTCATTCCCTTGATCCACTCTTTGCCTCCTAAATCTGAAATCACTCAACAAACATATCAAGGCATCTAATGGAATCAAGGTGAACTAATTTTATCTATTTTGAGTCCTAAAAGCATGTATTCACTCTTAAGCACAATTAAAGGAGAATTTACAAAATCATGCTATTTCATTGAATAAATATGGGTAAAAGGTGATAAAGTCCCCTTAATTCAACACAAGATAAACCCTACAAATGGGGTTTATCAGTCCTCTGACTTGACGTCGGTTACTTTGCTTTTTAAAGTTCGGATTATTGACGTGTTTTCAAAAATTCGAGCGTTTCCTCGTTTAATGCGGGGCGAACATTGCGTGGCAGTTTTTCTTGGGATCCTCGCAAGTTTTTAAAGAGGAGTTAAAAAGTCTTTTTGCCCTTTGTTTCTTATAAAAGCACCTTAGCTCATCTTCTTCTCCCTTTTCACAATCCTGAAAAGATCTTCTATTACTTTCGTCTTCGCATTACCCAGAATTTCTTTTTGTCACAGAAAAAATTTTCCTCCTTTGTTTGCAATTTCCTGTCCCAATATTTTCTTTATCTTGGCTTGCATTTAATTGAAGAGAATCATCTGTGATTTGCTATTTGACATGCTCCCCTCCATTTCGACTTTCATCGAGGTTGGTGTTTTATTTTCTTGAAAATATTTGTATTTTACTTTATCAGTAGCTCAGTATTTTTGTCTGTTTCACGGTTATTCTTGAATGATCTTTAAATGTCAAAAATGGGTTGTTGATGATACTTGGATTTTGATGAGGATTTTGCCTTGTTCCTAAAAACGTTTTCCTAAAAGACCTTCCTTTTGTTTCACTACTATTACTTTGACTAAAAACCTGAAAAATTTCCTTTTGATGACTTTGATTACTTTTCTGGAATTGCTAAAAATTGTAATAATTTTGAATTTATTGATTATCGATTGCGTTTGTGTTGCCCCCAATGGTTTCACTGCTATGTGATGATGTTGTCATTGATAGCATAAAAGGGCCACCATTTTGATGCTCTCTATATGTAGAAGAGTTGTGAAACTATGTTGATTGGTTTTGTTTGCTTTTACCCGAACTATTTTGGATGATGTCCGAGCTCTTTTAGTAATGACTTCTTCACTTTGCATTTGTAGGTATAACTTTTATGTCACGCTCTATTGTTCTCAGTATGTTGACTAAGGTTCATCCTGGTCTCCATAATTGGGTAGATACCTCTGTTCTTTTTTGTGTCCCCGTAGTTGATAAGCAATATTATAAGGAATTCCGTAGACATCATAAAATTTGTGAGAACAGAGAGGATGAGAGAAATTACGAACTAGTAGTGCCCAGTCCCAAAGAGAGAATATGTTTTCCTCCCCTAGATAGCTCGGAATGTCTTTTCATTCTTTGGGCTTGTAAAGTCGCTCCTTCTCAACTCTAACCAAATTTCTGGCCTTCCTAAAGATTTTCCAACTTCTCTATGAGAACTTGATATCCGACCTTCTACTAAGGTCTTCTTTACTTGTTCGTCTTGACCAAGCTCGGGATGTTGAAAGGAAAAGCTTCTTAGTTTTCCTTTTGCACCGTCTAGGGTAGAAAGGATTCTTTCCATTTTTGATGAGTCTTTTCATGACTTCACGAATTATTTCTTCAAAATCCGGTCGGTAGAGGGTATCCGACCTTTCTATTTAGATGATAGAATGATGAGCCCTCATTTCCTTTGTACTAGCAAGAAGAGCTTGTTATAGCTAAGTCTACTATAGATCCCCTAGATGAGGTCAAAAAATGTTTTGTGAATGTGTTGCAAGAGTGCTGGGGCCGGACTCCTTACTTGGACAAAAAAAGATTCTTAGGGGACCCCAGTCATCTTCGGTCTGAGCAAGGTAGTCTACCGACCTTTAACTTCTATGGTTTATTAATTGTATTTTATTTTTTTTATGTGTCTTTGTTTTTGTTTAATAGATATGATGGGCCTTAAGACAGCTACTATGAAACAACTACACCAAACCTGGAAAACCGTGGTAGCTCGGGGCCTTCAAGAAAAAGAGGTTAGGGGTGTTTCCTCCCGATCTTCCCTAGGAAGTCGGATTCTGGCCCCACAGCTCGAAAAAGATCATCCCAACTCCAGCATGGAGTTGGCTCATCCCTTCTGATTCTCTTTAGGATAGTGCCGTTGTTCCTCTTTCTCCCTCGTCGTTAGAGCCACTTTCCAAAAAAAATGTCGAAAGTGGGAGCATTTACGACAAAGACTTTGACAATATTTTTTTGGGCGAAAGAAACATTCTCCCTCATAGTCGTATCAGTATGGATGACGTGGTCATCTAAAACCATCTTCAATTTATGGCTCGGAATGGGATCTGGATAGCTGGGATGTACACAGCTTTGTCCAATGAGTTGAAGAAGGCTCTCATTGGTTTTACCCAAAGATCTCTCGAGGCTGCCCGTGTTGAAGTGGAAAGACTGAAGGGGTTAAAAGAGGAGCTGGAGAAGGAGAAGGACAGGCTTAATTTTGACTTGGAGAAGGCTCGGGCTCAGGTGAAGACGGCGGAGGCTACTGCGACCAAGGCAGAGGGGATTTAGAAGAGAGCTGAGGAGAGTTATACCCTGGTTTACGGGGAAAAGCTCGACCTCTAAGAAGGGTTAAAAACTGCCCGAGAAGAGTATGCTTCCCTTTAGGAATCTGTGGCTGTGGGGATGGTTGAAATGTTTGAGAACTTGAAGGCTCGAGTCCAGGTCTTAGCTTCTGGGGTTAATCTTTCCCTATTTAGTAAGGACAACATTGTTGTGGATGGAAAGATCATACCAGCCCTTAAGGATGAGGAGGAGGGTGCTTTGTCCGATTTGAAGACTCAAAACAAGCAAGCCTCTAAGATTCCCGAGGTTTTGAATGTTGAAGCCCTTTTTTCGCCTCTTGATCCCATCTCGGCTATCCCGGTCTCGGTGCATCCTCCGACTCCTCCTATACGAGGTAAGGATGCCAAGACTGGTGAGGATCTTAATTTGCTACTTGGCATTGGTCCTTAAGTTGTTTTTATTTTGTGATTTTTTTAAGATTACCCAGCTTGTGGGTTTTAAGAACACTTTTCTTTGTAATAGCTTAGTAACTCTTTGAATTCTTTATTTTTATTATAGTTGCATTTTTAACAACTTTTTAAAGTTGTATTCAAGTTGCTTTTTTAGACTTTTAAGAAATTTTCTACCTTTAAGTAAATAAAGTTAGGTCTTAAAAGCTAAGTATAGTTGCTGGATTTCTGGCAACTTTTTGTGATAAATAGTGAATTTATTTATGAGTTTTCTTTCCTAGTTCATTTCCTTTGCAAGGTCGGACAAAAGAATTCAGCTTGGATCACCTTTTTAGCTAGTGATTGGGCTCCGAAATGATTCCCACATATGCCATTGTGCATGTCCCCTAAGACTTGCTTTGTGTTGGAGGTCGAAATGCACTTTAAAAGGGGTGTTGATATCCCTGATGTGTGGAAAACGATCCAACACGAAACTCACCGGCAAGTGTACCGGGTCGCATCAAGTAATAATAACTCACATGAGTGAGGTCGATTGGTGGACGAAATTGTGATCACTGTTCTAATTATTTTGAGATGAAGGCTTCTAAGGGGCAGCAGCTGAATTCACAACTCCGTTCAACTAACCAGCAAGTGTACTGGGTCGTCCAAGTAATAAACCTTACGTGAGTAAGGGTCGATCCCACAGAGATTGTTGGTATGAAGCAAGCTATGGTCACCTTGTAAATCTCAGTTAGGGAGATTAAAGGGTAATTGTGATTATTGGAATAAATAATAAATAAAAAGGAATAATAAAAGGGATAGAATACTTATGCAGATTCATTGGTGGAAATTTCAGATAAGCGGAATGGAGATGCTGTAGAGCTCACGGACGCCTGCTCTCCCACTGCTTCTACTCAGTCCATCTTACTCCTTTCCATGGCAAGCTTTGTATAGGGGTTCACCATCAGCGGTGGCTACTTTCAATCCTCTCGGGAAAATATCCTATGCGGCTGTCACTCGCACAGCTAATCATCTGGAGGCATCACCCATGGCTGATGGCTACATCCCATCCTCGCAGTGAAAACTAATGCTCACGCACTCTGTCACAGTATGGCTAATCACTGGTTAGTTCCCGCGCCTACTGGAATAGAATCCCTTGATTCTTTTGCGTCTGTCACTAACGCCCAGCACTTGCAAGTTTGAAGCACGTCACAGTCATTCATTACCGGAATCCTACTCGGAATACCACAGACAAGGTTAGACTTTCCGGATTCCCAGGATCCTACTCGGAACACCACAGACAAGGTTGGACTTTCCGGATCCTCATAAATGCCGCCATCCATCTAGCTTATACCACGAAGATTCTGTTGGGGAATCTAAGAGATACACATTCAAGCTCTGTTGCATGTAGAACGTAAGTGGTTGTCAATCACGCGCGTTCATCAGTGAGAATGATAATGAGGGTTATCTAACTCATCACATTCATCATGTTCTTGGGTACGAATGAATATCTTGGAATAAAACTAAGATAGCATTTGAATAAAAGAAGATAGGATTGCATTAACACTTGAGGTACAGCAGAGCTCCACACCCTTAATCTATGGTGTGCAGAAACTCCACCGTTGAAAATACATAAGTAAAAGGTTCAGGCATGGCCGAATGGCCAGCCCCCTAAAACGTGATCAATAGCCTCTTAAGATGAAGAATAAAACAAAACTGAGACCAAAGATGTCAAATACATTAGTAATTCATCCTATTTATAATAAACTAGCTCCTAGGGTTTACATGAGTAAGTAATTGAAGCATAAATCCACTTCCGGGGCCCACTTGGTGTATGTTTGGGCTGAGCTTGATCAATCCACGAGCTGAGGCTTCTCTTGGAGTTGAACTCCGAGTTATGACGTTTTTCTGGCGTTTAACTCCAGACAGCAGCATGTACTTGGCGTTCAACGCCAAGTTACGTCGTCATTCTTCGAATAAAGTATGGACTATTATATATTGCTGGAAAGCCCTGGATGTCTACTTTCCAACGCCGTTGAGAGCGCGCCAATTGGAGTTCTGTAGCTCCAGAAAATCCATTTCGAGTGCAGGGAGGTCAGAATCCAACAGCATCAGCAGTCCTTTTGTCAGCCTTTTTCAGAGTTTTGCTCAAATCCCTCAATTTCAGTCAGAATTTACCTGAAATCACAGAAAAACACACAAACTCATAGTAAAGTCCAGAAATGTGAATTTAACATAAAAACTAATGAAAACATCCCTAAAAGTAGCTTGAACTTACTAAAAACTACCTAAAAACAATGCCAAAAAGCGTATAAATTATCCGCTCATCACAACACCAAACTTAAATTGTTGCTTGTCCCCAAGCAACTGAAAATCAAATAGGATAAAAAGAAGAGAATATACTATAAATTCCAAAATATCAATGAATATTAATTATAATTAGATGAGCGGGACTTGTAGCTTTTTGCCTCTGAACAGTTTTGGCATCTCACTTTTTCCTTTGAAGTTTATGAATGATTGGCTTCTCCAGGAACTTAGAATTTCGGATAGTGTTATTGACTTTCCTAGTTAAGCATGTTGATTCTTGAACACAGCTACTTATGAGTCTTGGCCGTGGCCCTAAGCACTTTGTTTTCCAGTATTACCACCAGATACATAAATGCCACAGACACATAACTGGGTGAACCTTTTCAGATTGTGACTCAGCTTTGCTAGAGTCCCCAGTTAGTGGTGTCCAGAGCTCTTAAGCACATTCTTTTGCTTTGGATCACAACTTTAACCACTCAGTCTCAAGCTTTTCACTTGGACCTTCATGACACAAGCACATGGTTAGGGACAGCTTGATTTAGCCGCTTAGGCCTGGATTTAATTTCCTTAGGCCCTCCTATCCATTGATGCTCAAAGCCTTGGATCCTTTTTACCCTTGCCTTTTGGTTTTAAGGGCTATTGGCTTTTTCTACTGCTCCTTCTTTTTCTATATACTCTTTTTAGCTCCATTTTTTTTCGAATGCTTCTTCTTTTTCACTGCTTTTTCTTGCTTCAAGAATCAATTTCATGATTTTTCAGATCATCAATAACATTTCTCTTTGTTCATCATTCTTTCAAGAGCCAACAATTTTAACACTCATAAACAACAAGATCAAAAGACATATGCACTGTTCAATCATTCATTCAGAAAACAAAAAGTATTGTCACCACATCAATATAATTAAACTAAATTCAATAGCTATTTTTGAAATTTATGTACTTCTTGTTCTTTTGAATTAAAACATTTTTCATTTAAGAGAGGTGAAGGATTAATGGAATTTATTCATATCTTTAAGGCATGGTTACATACTAATGATCATGAAATAAAGACACAAAACATAGATAAACACAATAATTAAAAACCGAAAACAGAAAGAAATAAAGAACAAGGAATGAATCCACCTTTAGTGGCGTCTTCTTCTTGAAGGACCAATGATGTTCTTCAACTCTTCTATGTCCCTTCCTTGCCTTTGTTGCTCCTCCCTCATTGCTCTTTGATCTTCTCTTATTTCTTGGAGAATGATGGAGTGCTCATGATGTTCCACCCTTAGTTGTTCAACATTATGGCTCAAATCTTCTAAGGAGGTGTTGAGTTGCTCCCAATAGTTGTTGGGAGGAAAGTGCATTCCTTGAGGCATTTGTTGATGATGAACTTCCTCATGTTCTTCTTGAGGGCCGTGAGGAACTTCTCTTGTTTGCTCCATCCTTTTCTTGGTGATGGGCTTGTCTTCTTCAATGGAGATATCTCCATCTATGATGACTCCAGCTGAGTAACATAGATGGCATATAAGGTGGGGGAAGGCTAGCCGTGCCATGTGTGAAGGCTTGTCAGCTATTTTGTAAAGTTCATTGGAGATGACTTCATGAACTTCCACTTCCTCTCCAATCATGATGCTATGAATCATGATGGCCCGATCCACAGTAACTTCAGATCTGTTGCTTGTAGGGATGATGGATCTTTGGATGAACTCCAACCATCCTCTAGCTACAGGCTTGAGGTCCAGTCTTCTTAGTTGGGCTGGCTTGCCTTTGGAGTCTATTCTCCATTGGGCGCCTTCCACACATATGTCCATAAGGACTTGGTCCAACCTTTGATTAAAGTTGACCCTTCTTGTGTAGGGGCGTTCATCACCTTGCATCATGGGTAAGTGAAACGCCAACCTCACATTTTCCGGACTAAAATCTAAGTATTTCCCCCGAACCATTGTGAGATAGTTCTTTGGATTCGGGTTCATACTTTGATCATGGTTCCTAGTGATCCATGCATTAGCATAGAACTCTTGAACTATCAATATTCCAACTTGTTGCATGGGGTTGGTTATGACTTCCCACCCTCTTCTTTGAATTTCATGTCGGATTTCCGGATACTCATTCTTTTTGAGCTTGAAAGGGACCTCAGGGATCACCTTCTTCTTTGCCACAACATCATAGAAGTGGTCTTGATGGCTCTTGGAGATGAATCTTTCCATCTCCCATGACTCGGAGGTGGAAGCTTTTGCCTTTCCTTTCCCTTTTTTAGAGGATACTCCGGCCTTAGGTGCCATTGATGGTAATGGAAAAACAAAAAGCTTATGCTTTTACCACACCAAACTTAAAATTTTGCTCGTCCTCGAGCAAGAAAGAAAAGAAAAGTAGAAGAAGAAGAAGAGAATATGGTGAAGAGGGAGAGAAGTAGGTTCGGCTATGTGGGAGAAGAAGGGGTTATTGTTGTGTGAAAATGAAGAAGAATGGGAGGTTATTTATAGGTAGAGGGAGGGTGGGAGTTCGGCCATTTTGGGTGGGAATGGGTGGGAAATTGAATTTGAATTTTATGAGGGTAGGTGAGGTTTATGGGGAAGGGGAGGTTGATGTGAATGGTGAATGGGGAAATTGGGAAGAGGAATTGAGGTGATTGATGAAGAATATTGGGAATTGTGACATGGGGTATTCACATCACAAAAATTAGGATTAGGAGGTAAGGTGGGAATATGGTAGGTGGGGATCCTGTGGGGTCCACAGATCCTGAGGTGAAAACAAATACCATTCCTTCACCATATAGGCATGTAAAATGCCTCCATGCATCATTCTGGCGTTCAAATGCCCATTGGTGCATGTTCTGGGCGTTCAACGCCCATGTAATGCATGTTTCTGGCGTTGAACGCCAGTTTCATGCTTGTTCCTGGCGTTCAGCGCTAGTTTGTCCTCTCTGTGCACCATCCTGGCGTTTAACGCCAGGTTGTTGCTTGTTTTGGGCATTCAGCGCCAGAATGGTGCTCTGTTCTGGCATTGAACGCCGGCCAGATGCACCTTACTGGCGTTGAACGCCAGTCTGCGCTGCCTCCAGGGTGAAAATTTTTTTTTCTGTTTTTGACTCTGTTTTTAATTTTTTTTGATTTTTTTCGTGACTTCTCATGATCATGTACCTAATAAAACACAAAAATAAACAAGAAACAAAATAAAATAAAATTAGATAAATAAAATTGGGTTGCCTCCCAACAAGCGCTTCTTTAATGTCAATAGCTTGACAGTGGCTCTCATGGAGCCTCATGGTGATCAGGTCAATTTAGTGTGTAGTCCCAACACCAAACTTAGAGTTTGGATATGGGGTTTGAACACCAAACTTAGAGTTTGGTTGTGGCCTCACAACACCAAACTTAGAGTTTGACTGTGTGGGTTCTTCTTGACTCTGAACTGAGAGAAGCTCTTTATGCTTACTTTCTTTTGTCACAGAGGGATGGCCATGTGCCTGAAACACAAGGTAGTCCCCATTCAATTGAAGGACTAACTCACCTCTGTTGACATCTATCACAGCTCCTGCTGTGGCTAGGAAAGGTCTTCCTAGGATGATGCATTCATCATCTTCCTTCCTAGTGTCTAGGATTATGAAATCAGTAGGGATGTAAAGGCCTTCAACCCTTACTAGCACGTCCTCCACTATTCCATAAGCTTGTCTTATGGACTTATCTGCCAATTGTAATGAGAACAAGGCAGGTTGTACCTCAATGATTCCCAGCTTCTCCATTACAGAGAGTGGCATAAGATTTATCCCTGACCCAAGATCACATAGAGCTTTTTCAAAGCTCATGGTGCCAATGGTGCAAGGTATTAAGAACTTGCCAGGATCTTGTTTCTTTTGAGGTAGAGTTCTCTGAATCCAAGTATCTAGTTCACTAATGAGCAAGGGAGGTTCACTTTCCCAAGTCTCATTACCAAACAGCTTGGCATTCAGTTTCATGATAGCTCCTAAGTATTGAGCAACTTGCTCTCCAGTCACATCTTCATTCTCTTCAGAGGATGAATATTCTTCAGAGCTCATGAATGGCAGAAGGAGATCTAAAGGAATCTCTATGGTCTCTAGATGAGCCTCAGATTCCTCAGGATCCTTAATAGGAAACTCCTTCTTGCTTGAGGAACGTCCCAGGAGGTCTTTCTCACTAGAATTTTCGTCCTCCTCCTCCTTTGTGCATTCGGCCATATTGACTATGTCAATGGCCTTGCACTCTCCTTTTGGATTTTCTTCTGTATTGCTTGGGAGAATACTGGGAGGAGTTTCAATGACTTTCTTACTCACTGGCCCACTTGTGCCTCCAGATTTCTAATGGAGGATCTTGTTTCATTCATGAAACTGAAAGTGGCCTTTGACAGATCAGAAACTATATTGGCTAAATTAGAATTGTTCTGTTCAGAGTTCTCTGTCTGTTGCTAAGAAGATGATGGATATGACATACTATTGTTCAGCCTATTGCGTCCACCATTGTTAAAACCTTGTTGAGGTTTTTGTTGATCCTTTCATGAGAAATTTGGATGATTTCTCCATGATGAGTTATAGGTGTTTCCATAAGGTTCACCCATGTAATTAACCTCTGCCATGACAGGGTTCTCAGGATCATAAGCTTCTTCAGAAGCTGCCTCTCTAGTACTGTTGGATGCATGTTGCAATCCATTCAGATTTTGAGAGATTATGTTGACCTGTTGAGTCAACATTTTGTTCTGAGCCAATATGGCATTCAGAGCATCAATTTCAAGAACTCCTTTCTTCTGAGGTACCCCATTATTCACAGAATTCCTCTCAGAAGTGTACATGAACTGGTTGTTTGCAACCATGTCAATGAGTTCTTGAGCCTCTTCAGGCGTTTTCTTCAGGTGAATAGATCCACCTGCAGAATGGTCCAATGACATTTTCAAAAATTCAGAGAGACCATAATAGAATATATCTAATATGGTCCATTCTGAAAACATGTCAGATGGACATCTTTTGGTCAGCTGCTTGTATCTTTCCCAAGCTTCATAGAGGGATTCACCATCTTTTTGTTTGAAGGTTTGAACATCCACTCTCAGCTTGCTCAGCTTTTGAGGAAGAAAGAATTTATCCAAGAAGGCAGTGACCAGCTTATCCCATGAGTCCAGGCTATCCTTAGGTTGTGAATCCAACCAGATTCTAGCTCTGTCTCTTACAGCAAAAGGGAAAAGCATGAGTCTGTAGACTTCAGGATCAACTCCATTCGTCTTCACAGTCTCACAGATCTGCAAGAACTCAGTTAAAAACTGGTAAGGATCTTCAGAGGAAAGTCCATAAAACTTGCAGTTTTGTTGCATTAAAGCAACTAGTTGAGGCTTAAGCTCAAAGTTATTGGCTCCAATGGCAGGAATGGAGATGCTTCTTCCATCAAACTTGGACGTTGGCTTAGTGAAGTCACCAAGCATTCTCCTTGCATTATTATTATTATTTTCGGCTGCCATCTCTTTCTCTTGTTCGAAAATTTCTAGAAAGTCTCTTCTGGATTGTTGTAATTTAGCTTCTCTTAATTTTCTCTTCAGAGTCCTTTCAGGTTCTGGATCTATTTCAACAAGAGTGCCTTTTTCCCTGTTCCTGCTCATATGAAAGAGAAGAAAACAAGAAAAGAAAGAGGAATCCTCTATGTCACAGTATAGGGATTCCTTTATGTTAGTAGAAAAGGAAGGGAGTAGAGGAATGAAGAAGAGGGTTCGGATTTTAGATGAAGAGAGGTGGAGAGAAGTGTTAGTACTTAAATAATTAAATAGAAGAAGAAAAGAGGAGGGAGAATTCGAAAATAATTTTGAAAAAGAGTTAGTGATTTTCGAAAATTAAAGATAAATGTAATTAAAATTAAAATTTGAAACAATTAGTTAATTAAAAGGAATTTTTGAAAAAGAGAGAGATATTTTCGAAAATAGAAGAGAGAGAAGTAGTTAGGTGGTTTTGAAAAAGATAAGAAACAAACAAAAAGTTAGTTAGTTGATTGAAAAAGATTTGAAATCAAAATTTAAAAAGATAAGAAGATAAGAAGATATTTTGAAATCAAATTTTGAAAAAGATAAATTTTTGAAAAAGATAAGATAAAAGATAAAAAGATTTTTAAGAGAAAGATATTTTGAAAAAGATTTAATTTTTAAAATTACTTAACTAACAAGAAACTACAAGATAAGATTCTAGAACTTAAAGATTGAACCTTTCTTAACAAGAAAGTAACAAACTTCAAATTTTTGAACCAATCACATTAATTGTTAGCTAATTTTCAAAAATTAGATGTAAAGATAAGAAAAAGATTTTGAAAATATTTTGAAAAAGATTTTTTTAAAATTTTCGAAAATTATATAAAAAAAATGAAAAAGATATGATTTTTAAAAAAGATTTTAAAAAGATAAGATTTTTGAAATTGAAATTTTGACTTGACTTGTAAGAAACAACTAATTTTGAAAATTTTTGACCAAGTCAACCCAAAATTTCGAAATTTTGGAGGGAAATAAGGAAAAGATATTTTTTTGATTTTTTTTTAAATTTTAAAGAAAAACACAAAAATGACCCAAAACATGAAAATTTTGGATCAAGACACAAGATGCATGCAAGAATGCTATGAATGTCAAGATGAACACCAAGAACACTTTGAAGATCATGATGAACATCAAGAACATAATTTTGAAAAAAAAATTTTTATGCAAAGAAAACATGCAAGACACCAACTTAGAAATCTTTAATGCATGGAAAATATGAATGCAAAAATGCACATGAAAAACAACAAACAACACAAAACAAGAAATCATCAAGATCAAACAAGAAGACTTATCAAGAACAACTTGAAGATCATGAAGAACACTATGAATGCATGAGATTTTCGAAAAATGCAAGAAAAATTTTAAAAGCATGCAATTGACACCAAACTTAAAAATTAACACAAGACTCAAACAAGAACACAAAATATTTTTGATTTTTATGATTTTCTAATTTTTTTGGATTTTTATTAATTTTTTTCTCGAAAATAAAGGTTGGAAAAACGAAAAATAAAAGAAAAATTTTGAAAAAGATTTTTGAAAAGAAAATTACCTAATCTGAGCAACAAGATGAACCGTCAGTTGTCCATACTCGAACAATCCCCGGCAACGGCGCCAAAAACTTGGTGGACGAAATTGTGATCACTGTTCTAATTATTTTGAGATGAAGGCTTCTAAGGGGCAGCAGCTGAATTCACAACTCCGTTCAACTAACCAGCAAGTGTACTGGGTCGTCCAAGTAATAAACCTTACGTGAGTAAGGGTCGATCCCACAGAGATTGTTGGTATGAAGCAAGCTATGGTCACCTTGTAAATCTCAGTTAGGGAGATTAAAGGGTAATTGTGATTATTGGAATAAATAATAAATAAAAAGGAATAATAAAAGGGATAGAATACTTATGCAGATTCATTGGTGGAAATTTCAGATAAGCGGAATGGAGATGCTGTAGAGCTCACGGACGCCTGCTCTCCCACTGCTTCTACTCAGTCCTTCTTATTCCTTTCCATGGCAAGCTTTGTATAGGGGTTCACCATCAGCGGTGGCTACTTTCAATCCTCTCGGGAAAATATCCTATGCGGCTGTCACTCGCACAGCTAATCATCTGGAGGCATCACCCATGGCTGATGGCTACATCCCATCCTCGCAGTGAAAACTAATGCTCACGCACTCTGTCACAGTACGGCTAATCACTGGTTGGTTCCCGCGCCTACTGGAATAGAATCCCTTGATTCTTTTGCGTCTGTCACTAACGCCCAGCACTTGCAAGTTTGAAGCACGTCACAGTCATTCATTACCGGAATCCTACTCGGAATACCACAGACAAGGTTAGACTTTCCGGATTCCCAGGATCCTACTCGGAACACCACAGACAAGGTTGGACTTTCCGGATCCTCATAAATGCCGCCATCCATCTAGCTTATACCACGAAGATTCTGTTGGGGAATCTAAGAGATACACATTCAAGCTCTGTTGCATGTAGAACGTAAGTGGTTGTCAATCACGCGCGTTCATCAGTGAGAATGATAATGAGGGTTATCTAACTCATCACATTCATCATGTTCTTGGGTACGAATGAATATCTTGGAATAAAACTAAGATAGCATTTGAATAAAAGAAGATAAGATTGCATTAACACTTGAGGTACAGCAGAGCTCCACACCCTTAATCTATGGTGTGCAGAAACTCCACCGTTGAAAATACATAAGTAAAAGGTTCAGGCATGGCCAAATGGCCAGCCCCCTAAAACGTGATCAATAGCCTCTTAAGATGAAGAATAAAACAAAACTGAGACCAAAGATGTCAAATACATTAGTAATTCATCCTATTTATAATAAACTAGCTCCTAGGGTTTACATGAGTAAGTAATTGAAGCATAAATCCACTTCCGGGGCCCACTTGGTGTATGTTTGGGCTGAGCTTGACCAATCCACGAGCTGAGGCTTCTCTTGGAGTTGAACTCCGAGTTATGACGTTTTTCTGGCGTTTAACTCCAGACAGCAGCATGTACTTGGCGTTCAACGCCAAGTTACGTCGTCATTCTTCGAATAAAGTATGGACTATTATATATTGCTGGAAAGCCCTGGATGTCTAATTTCCAACGCCGTTGAGAGCGCGCCAATTGGAGTTCTGTAGCTCCAGAAAATCCATTTCGAGTGCAGGGAGGTCAGAATCCAACAGCATCAGCAGTCCTTTTGTCAGCCTTTTTCAGAGTTTTGCTCAAATCCCTCAATTTCAGTCAGAATTTACCTGAAATCACAGAAAAACACACAAACTCATAGTAAAGTCTAGAAATGTGAATTTAACATAAAAACTAATGAAAACATCCCTAAAAGTAGCTTGAACTTACTAAAAACTACCTAAAAACAATGCCAAAAAGCGTATAAATTATCCGCTCATCATCGATCCCACAGGGATTGAAGGATTGAGCAATTTTAGTTTAGTGGTTGATTTAGTCAAGCGAATCAAGTATTGGTTGAGTGATTTTGTATCCGACAGTAAGTAAATTGCAGGAAATGTAAAGGGAGAGGGATGAATTGCAGAAATTAAAGACAACTGAAAGTAAAGGTGCTGAATCTTAAAGAACAAGAAATTAAATGACTGAAACTTAAAGTGCAAGAAATGTAAATTGCGGTAACTTAGAGTGCAAGAAATATAAATATCTTGAATGATAAAGGGATTGAGGGACTGGGATTGCAGAATTTAAACAAGCAGAAGTAAATTGCATTAAACAGAAGAGTAGAAGATGAATTGAATTGAAACATATCTCAAAAAGTAAGGGTAGAATGCTTTGAAACATAAAACAGAAAATGACTTGTGCTTAATTAAAGAAAATTAAAAGATGGTTGAAGATCTCAGGAGTGAAAGAGACTAGAAAGCAAGTCTAGATCTCAAATTCTTCCTTGATCCAAAGTCACAAAGCAATTAAAGAGAAATTGAGATTGAAGCAGTAAAGGAAATTGGATTCAACTCAATTATGCAGTAGGAAAATCAAAGAGATCTTAAATGGAGATTGAGACAGAAGTTCCTCAATTCTTCACACTTAAGACTCAATCAAAACCCAGTAAAGGAAATAAAAAGATCAGAGGAAAACGAAGTGAATTCTCTCTTCCAATTCTCAAGCCAATTGCAGAAAAAGAAAATGAAAAGTCAAAACCAGAAGTTCAAAAGCAGAAAATGAAAAGTGAGCTCTCAAGTTTTACAAAAGATGAAAATTAAAAATTCAAAGTAAAAGTTTTTTTTCTAATCCTAACTAACACATATTTATACACTTTCTATTTTAGATATAAGAATTTTGAGTGGGCTTGAAAGATGGGTGAAGAATTGAATTAAATTGGATTTTTAAGTGAATTTCAGCCTATGTTGCTCCCAGGAGGCTGCTCTGCTCTTGTGGAGAACAGAGCAGTGAAGCTTTGTGTGGGGATCCAAATTGTGTGCCAAGGTTTTGGAGAAGCAACAGGGGACTGCCCTGCTCTTGGAGAGAGCGGAGCAGTGTGCGTCTTGCGCGCGCCTTGCCTCCCTGCCCCTGCTGTGATGCGTGCGCCCAAGCTCCCTTGTGTGCGTGCCATGATGCGCGCACCAAGCTCCCTGGCCATGTCAATGTTGCGCGTGTTGCACCAAGGAGTAGCGCTCTGCTCTCCTTGTGAGCGGAGCAGTAGTGCTTCCAAGGGGAGGTCCCAAGTTCGAAACTTGCTGGGTGGCTTTTTGGTGCAAATTTCCTTGGTTTCTTGTAGCGCCTTGCTCCTTGCATCCTCAAGGTGCTGTGTTCGATCCTTGGAGGTGGCATTTTGGCCAAGTGTGGCTTATTTTCCTTGTGAGTAACGCTCCCCTTCCTCCCTTAGGTGCTTGGTTCGATCCTTGGGGAGAGCATTGGCAAACTTTTTTTCTTTGAATTGTTTTGGATGGAGCCCGATAATGCTCTCAAGGAGAGCAGAGCAATGTTTTGCTCTTCCTTTTTTCTTGGCTTAAGTTTGTGCTCCGCTCTCAAGGGAAGGCAGAGCATTGAAGCTTTGCATGCTTGGTTCATTGTTGTGCTCCCTTGGAGAGCATTGTGCTCTTGGGGAGAGCAGTGTGCTTCCACCTTCCATGCGTCACGCTTCCTCATTTTCTTTGCCACACTTTCTTCTTCATTGAGTCACGCTTCTTCATTTTCTTTGCCACACTTTCTTCCTCATTGAGTCAAGCTTCTTAAGCCACACTTTCTTATTTTCTTCTTTTCTTCACCTACAAATAATCAAAACAACCAATCAAAGTATCACCAAATTCACAAGGTTTATAAATCATTAAAATACAATTAAATTTAGCTTAAACCTCATGATTTAGCATCAATTAAATGGTGGTTGTTTGATTCAAAGAAACCATGCATTTCCATTCCAAATTACTTACTTAGAATGCAAGAAAGTGCATAAAAACTAGTGAATCAAGTGAAATTAGCATGAAAAATAGGCATATAATGACTTGTCATCACAACACCAAACTTAAATCTTGCTTGTCCCCAAGCAAGCACTAAACATAAGAGAAGATAGAATGAAATAGAGAAGTATATATGTCCTTATTAGGCAGATAGTTGAATTTGGTTTATGGGGTTTTATGCAGATCAATAGTAGTTCATTTATTACTTGCTGTCAAAACAAACAATGTCTCCTAAAGGGTTCACCAAGGTTGCTGCTACAATACCTTACTTTTTGCTTATTTCCCTTGTTAGATTTTTCTTCTTTCTTTTGCATTAGAGAGCTTATTGCTTATTGAAAGCTTGGTGGCAAATGTTGCAGTGGCCTTTGGCTTAATTTCACTCAACATTTCTTCACCACAGACACATGGCTCACCTTTTTCTTCCTAGGATCATTGATGCCCAGCATCTCTTTGGATAACTAAATGTTTTGTAGCTAGGTTACTCTTTATTGTGGACTTTCAGTTGGCAATCCCAAATCAGTTGATCTAAGTGGCCAAGTTTTGAAATACTCCTTAGAACTTACTTGTCCAAGCATATCCTAGTACAAAAACACCACAGGCATGTGTCCTAGGGTCCAAGCTATTGGTGTCTAGCCTTATTATTTGTTTCCTTGCCAGCTTTTGGCTTTTCTTCTTCTTTTTCTTTTTGTTTTGATTTATTTGCAAGGGACTTTCATTAATTTGAAGGATCAAAGCAGCAAACTAGCTTAAGCTTCAAGTAACATGTCATTATGCAGCAATTATTCTATGAGCTAATAATTGAATCAAACACATACCACCACTAACTTTCATTCTAACTTTTGCAACATTGAACAATTACTTTTCTAAGTCAAACATCTCTCTTTTATTCAAACAGCAGGGGAAACAAAACAAAATTCAAAGCTAAGTGATGGATAACAAACATTATGCAGATCAGCATACTTAATCAAACAACTTCACTTGCAATTAGATGAATACTTTAGCAAGATATACAAGAATTCCTGAATTAAAATATTTCACAACAACACGGATCAAGTGTAAATACAACCTTTTAAGTTGCAGCTTTTCATTTTTCTTCCTGTTGCCTCCCTTTTGAGTCATAATGCAAATTGTCTTCAAACATTGGCTAGTTTCCTGCATAATTCTCAAAAGTTGCTTGCTTCTCAAGCCCTTTAAGTGAATGGTTAGTATGCATGAATTGAGTGTGTCTGTTGGATTTATTTTGGTGTGGGAACACCAAACTTAATTGCTTGCCACTGCCTATGATGCAACAAGTTAACCATATGTGAAATCCTTGTGTCTTTGCTAGAGGTTATGGAATTAAAGCTAGAAAGCTGTTAAATAGTTGAATAATTTGTCTGATTGCTTGGAGTTAGCATTGTGTAGGAAGTGAGAATGTGCTTTTAAGTGAGATTTTGGTGGAACACCAAACTTAGAATCCTTCATTCTCCCTTAAATTGTTTTGGTGTGCAACACCAAACTTAGCTCCTTGCAATGCATACCAATTATTCAGCATTTTTATTGAAAAAGCTATGAAAAGAAAACTACCTCAGGTTGGGTTGCCTCCCAACAAGCGCTTCTTTATTGTCACTAGCTTGACATCTTCCATGCTTATTCAGTTCAGATTCTGAACTTCTTTTTCCTTGTCCCATTGTCCTCCTAAGTAAGGCTTTGCCCTGTGTCCATTTGCTGTGAAGTGGCTCTGTGTAGCTTCATCTAACAGCTCAAGACTTCCATAAGGAAAAACTTTTGTTACTAGATACGGACCTGTCCATTTGGACTTGAGCTTGCCAGGGAAGATCTTGAGCCTTGAGTTATACAGGAGCACTTGCTGACCTGGCTTGAACTCTTTCTTTGAGATCTTCTTGTCATGCCACCTCTTAGTTCTTGTCTTTATCTGATTAAAGCAAAACAAGTTAGCCTTAGGATGTAATTGTGTACGGTGGTAAGTGTGTTGCAATAAAGAAGAAAATATTTTTGTTTCTTATTTATAAAGGATCAATATCCTTCAATAAATGAGCCAAGATTTGGTGAACACCAAACTTGTCTCTTGCTGAGAGATGACTGCAAAATGTAGATAATTTCTCACAATTGATACCTTTATCATAAGATGTAATTTTTCTATCATGGAGTTCTAAAATGTAATGATGCATGATCCATCTATATATGATCTTGATTTCATGAACAAGAAATGATCTTCTGAAAATTGTTACATATGCTGACACCAAACTTAGTGTTTGGTCATATGCTTCATCCAGGATGACTAAGCACATGTTTCAAGAATACTTTGAAAAACTAATCAAGATGTGCCTTAAGGCACACCAAACTTAGAAATTTGACATATGCTTCAAAACAATGCATGCGTTTATCAATTCTGTTTATGAGAATGCAAAATCATACTAGGTGACCATAGCTTATTGGATTTAAACAGCAGGAATATTAAATCATGGGTTGCCTCCCATGGAGCGCTCTTTTATTGTCACTAGCTTGACATTGATCCCCTTAGGGTGGTTGATCGCTGAAATGTCGGAGCTTGTCCCCTCTCACTGTAAGCTTCCTTTGTGTGCCTTGATGCTCAATTTCAATGTGCTTAAGAGAGAGTATTTGGTTGACAGTGTAGTGATCTTCTGCTCCCAGCTGTTGATATACTAGTTGCACCTTGTCACCTTTGAAAAATCCTTCAGTTGGAATTTTTTTATTCTTTCACCCTTTGTAAGCCTTCTTCTTGTTTTTCTTTTTTTTTTCTTGTTGATCTTTCTTCCTTGACAGTGGCTTGAGTTGTGATACCTCCCTTTTTGTTTATCATCCCGGCTTCTTTTTGAATTCTTTCTCCTCCTTGTACCTGCTCATTCTTTTGCTCTACTGTGTTGTTGGTTGCTTGCCTTGGAAGACAGTCACTACTTGTCTTGCTTGTTTCTTCATTAATTTGTGATTCTGGAAACACTTTCAAGGTAATGCTTTCCTCATGCATCCTGAGGGTTAGCTCTCCTTGCTTTATATCTACGATGGCTCTAGTAGTGGCCAAAAATGGTCGACCAAGTATTATGGAGTCATTCTCATTCTCTTCTGAATCCAGGATCACAAAGTCTGTAGGAAAGATGAACTTGTCAACCTTAACTAAAAGGTTTTCAATCACCCCTTTGGGGTATACTACTGATTGGTCCACCAATTCCAAGGACATCTGTATTGGCTTCACCTCTCCTATGCCAAGCTTTTTCACTAAAGAGGATGGGATTAGATTTAAGCTTGCTCCTAAGTCACACATTCCCTTGTTGATGAATAGACTTCCAATGGTGCAAAGTAAGAAGAAACCTCTAGGATCTTCAAGCTTGGGAGGGAGTCCTTTTCTGATTAGTGCACTGCATTCTTCAGTGAGCATTACAGTCTCCTTCTCACTCTAACTCTTTTTCTTGTTGATGAGCTCCTTTAGGAACTTGGCATATAAGGGCATCTGCTCCAATGCCTCAGCCAAGGGGATGTTGATTTCCAATTTCTTGAAAGTCTCCAGAAATTTGTGGAAATGTTGATCCTTGGTTTCTTTGTTGAACCTCTGTGGATCTGGCAATGGAGGAGTGAAGGCTTTCTCCTTTTGTTGTTGTCCTTGAATTAATTTCTCCTCTCTCTCTTGTAAATTGGTTGGCTTGTCTTCTTTTTTTTTTTGCTTTTCTGTGTTCTTGTTTGGCATCACATCTTGATCATTGGTTTCTTCTGTGTCTGTTGACTTTTCCTTTTCTATTGGCCCTTTGCTGCTCTCCACTTGCTTCTTAGTAGTGTCATTGTTGCTTATTAATGTTCTCCCACTTCTTAACTGCACAGCCTTGCACTCTTCCTTAGGATTGGAAATTGTGTCACTTGGTAAGGAACTTGATAGCTTCTCTGTTGCAAATTGTTTAGAGAGCTGGCCTATTTGTCTCTCCACATTCTTTATGGAGGCTTCTTGATTCTTAACTATCATCTCTTGGTGCTTCCACATTTTGTCCATCAAAGCTTCTAGGTTGGTGATTCTTTGAGATTCTGGTGATGCTTGTGGTTGGTTGTGAGATGTGGGTGGTGGATGGTAAGCATTTTGGTTGGTGGGCTGGATAATAGTTAGAGTTAGGGTAAGTGTTTTGTGGTTTTCTGAATGAATTTTGGTTGTTATTTTGCTGGTTATTCCTTGAGTTGTTTTGGTTTGTGTTTCTTTGCCATGGCTGTTGGCTTTGGTTATGGTTATCTCCCCACCTAAGATTGGGGTGGTTCTTCCATGAAGGATTGTAAGTATCGCCATAGATCTCATTTTGTCCAGAACTTTGGTTATGCATGTACTGTACTTGCTCTTATTGCTGTTCTTCTTGGTTCTCTTTATTTTGCACCCATGTAGTTGATGATTGGCTTGTATTCATAGCTGCTACTTGAAGACTGTCAATTCTCTTGGCCATTTGCTCAAATTGTTGTTGAATTTATTGTTGTATCATCTTGTTTTGAGCCAAAATGGAGTCCACTCCTTCCAATTCTAGTACTCCCTTCCTCTGCGATGGTTGTCGGGTTCTTTGATGAGCAAAGAAGTATTGGTTGTTGGCCACCATATCTACAAGATTCTGGGCTTCTTCAGCAGTTTTCATCAGTTGTAATGAACCTCCAATAGAGTGATCTAATGCCTCTTGGGATTTCAATGTTAAGCCTTTATAGAAATTCTACAGCACATCCCATTCGTTGAACATATCTGGAGGACACTTTCTGATCAAAACTTTGTATCTTTTCCATGCTTCATAGAAAGATTCAGCATCCAATTGGGTGAATGTCTGCACCTCAGTTTTCAGCCTGATAATCCTTTGGGGTGGGTAGAATTTAGCTAGAAATTCGGTCACCAAATCATCCCAACTAGTGATACTTCCTTGGGGGAAGGTCTCAAGCCATTGTGCAGCCTTGTCTCTCAATGAGAATGGGAATAGCAGAAGCTTGTAAGTTTTAGGATTCACACCATTGGATTTGACAGTATTACAAATCCTCAAGAAGGTAGATAGGTGCTCGTTTGGATCTTCCAATGGGCTTCCTCCATAAGAACAATTGTTCTGGACAAGTGTAATGAGTTGTGGCTTCAACTCAAAATTGTTTGCTTTGACATTGGGAGTGAGAATGCTGCTCCCACAGTGTCTTGGGTTTGCAAATGTGTAAGAAGCTAGAACTCTTCTTTGAGGAGGATTATTGTTGGACACTCCCCCTGTTGGATTCGAATTTGAGGGATTCCCTTCCATTTCGTGATACTCTTCTTCCTCTGAACCTTCTTCTTCTCCAACAACACTCTTTCCTCTTTCTCTTCTCAACCTCCTGAGAGTTCGTTCGTCTTGCTCAGAGAAGTGAGGATTCTCTCTTTTTACCTGTGACATACACACAATCACAAAGAACAAACAGCAGCACTCTTGAGAATTGAGTGCAGTTAGTTGAGACAAAATCTCAAACAGTTAGTGATTTAATCAAAATTAAAGAAAAAATGCTTGATCTAAACTACCACCTCACTTAATCATTGTCAATCTATTTCAATTTCCGGCAATGGCACCAAAAACTTGATGTGTGGAAAACGATCAAACACAAAACACACCGGCAAGTGTACCGGGTCGCATCAAGTAATAATAACTCACATGAGTGAGGTCGATCCCACAGGGATTGAAGGATTGGGCAATTTTAGTTTAGTGGTTGATTTAGTCAAGCGAATCAAGTATTGGTTGAGTGATTTTGTATCCAACAGTAAGTAAATTGCAGGATATGTAAAGGGAGAGGGATGAATTGCAGAAATTAAAGAGAACTGAAAGTAAAGGTGCTGAATCTTAAAGAACAAGAAATTAAATGACTGAAACTTAAAGTGCAAGAAATGTAAATTGCGGTAACTTAGAGTGCAAGAAATATAAATTGCTTGAATGATAAAGGGATTGAGGGACTGAGATTGCAGAATTTAAACAAGCAGAAGTAAATTGCATTAAACAGAAGAGCAGAAGATGAATTGAATTGAAACAGATCTCAAAAAGTAAGGGTAGAATGCTTTGAAACATAAAACAGAAAATGACTTGTGCTTAATTACAGCAAATTAAAAGATGGTTGAAGATCTCAGGAGTGGAAGAGACTAGAAAGCAAGTCTAGATCTCAAATCCTTCCTTGATCCAAAGTCACAAAGCAATTAAAGAGAAATTGAAGATTGAAGCAGTAAAGGAAATTGAATTCAACTCAAATATGCAGTAGAAAAATCAAAGAGATCTTAAATAGAGATTGAGACAGAAGTTCCTCAATTCTTCACACTTAAGACAAAAACAAAACCCAGTAAAGGAAACAAAAAGATCAGAGGAAGACTGATGAGCGGATAATTTATACGCTTTTTGGCATAGTTTTTAGGTAGTTTTTAGTATGTTCAAGCTACTTTTAGGGATGTTTTCATTAGTTTTTATGTTAAATTCACATTTCTGGACTTTACTATGAGTTTGTGTATTTTTCTGTGATTTCAGGTAATTTCTGGCTGAAATTGAGGGACTTGAGCAAAACTCTGAAAAAGGCTGACAAAAGGACTGCTGATGCTATTGGAATCTGACCTCCCTGCACTCGAAATGGATTTTCTGGAGCTACAGAACTCCAAATGGCGCGCTCTCAATAGCGTTGGAAATTAGACATCTAGAGCTTTCCAGCAATATATAATAGTTCATACTTTATTCGGAAATTGATGTCGTAACTTGGCGTTGAACGCTAAGTACATGTTGCTGTATGGAGTTAAACGCTAGAAACACGTCATGATCCGGAGTTGAACGCCCAAAACACGTCATAACTTGGAGTTCAACTCCAATAAAAGCTTCAGCTCGTGGATAGATCAAGCTCAGCCCAAACATACACCAAGTGGGCCCCGGAAGTGGATTTATGCATCAATTACTTACTCATGTAAACCCTAGGAGCCAGTTTATTATAAATAGAACTTTTTACTATCATAATCTCAGGCTGGATCCTGGATTGTATTTTGAATCCTGTGATCACGTTTTGGGGGCTGGCCATTCGGCCATGCCTGAACCTTTCACTTATGTATTTTCAACGGTGGAGTTTCTGCACACCATAGATTAAGGGTGTGGAGCTCTGCTGTACCTCAAGTTTCAATACAATTACTATTACTTTCTATTCAATCCTCTTTTATTCTTATTCCAAGATATACGTTGCACAACACTTTGATGAATGTGATGATCCATGACACTCATCATCATTCTCACTTATGAACGCGCGTGATTGACAACCACTTCCGTTCTATCTTAGGCCGGGCGCATATCTCTTAGATTCCCCAACAGAATCTTCGTGGTATAAGTTAGATAGATGGCGGCATTCATGAGCATCCAGAAAGTCTAAACCTTGTCTATGGTATTCCGAGTAGGATTCTGGGATTGAATGACTGTGACGAGCTTCAAACTCCTAAAGGCTGGGCGTGATGACAAACGCAAAAGAATCAAGGGATTCTATTCCAACCTGATTGAGAATCGACAGATGATTAGCCGTGCTGTGACAGAGTATAGGACCATTTTCACTGAGAGGATGGGATGTAGCCATTGACAACGGTGATGCCTTACATACAGCTTGCCATAGAAAGGAGTAAGAAGGATTAGATGAAAGCAATGAGAAAGTAGAGATTCAAGAGGAGCACAGCATCTCCATACGCCTATCTGAAATTCCCACTATTGATTTACATAAGTATTTCTATCCCTTTTTATTTTCTTTTTATTATTAGTTTTCGAACTCATCCATAAACCAATTTAATCTGCCTAACTGAGATTTACAAGGTGACCATAGCTTGCTTCATACCAACAATCTCTGTGGGATCGACCCTTACTCACGTAAGGTATTACTTGGATGACCCAGTACACTTGCTGGTTAAGTTGAACGAAGTTGTGAACCATGGTATTGGCATCATGTTTTTGGCGCCATTGCCAGGGAATGAAAAGCAATGAATTTTGCAAAATGGAATAACACATGAATAACAATTTTGTCCACCAAGTTTTTGGCGCCGTTGCCGGGGAACAATCAATTTCGAACAACAATTTCGAACAATTTCATAATGGTGCCAAGTTTTAATCCGGCAACAACACCAAGTTTTTGGCGCCGTTTCCGGGGATTGTTCGAGTATGGACAACTAACGGTTCATCTTGTTGCTCAGATTAGGTAATTTTCTTTTCAAAAATCTTTTTCAAAATTTTTCTTTTCTTTTTCGTTTTTTTTACAAATATTTTCGAAAAAAATTAATAAAAATCCAAAAAAAAATTAGAAAATCATAAAAACCAAAAATATTTTGCGTTTCTTGTTTGAGTCTTGAGTCAATTTTTAAGTTTAGTGTCAATTGCATGCTTTAAAAATTTTTCTTGCATTTTTCGAAAATTCCATGCATTCATAGTGTTCTTCATGATCTTCAAGTTGTTCTTGATAAGTCTTCTTGTTTGATCTTGATGTTTTCTTGTTTTGTGTCTTATGTTGTTTTTCATATGCATTTTTTGTTTGTTAGAGTCCATGCATTAAAGATTTCAAAGTTTGGTGTCTTGCATGTTTTATTTGCATCAAAAATTTTTCAAAATTATGTTCTTGATGTTCATCATGATCTTCAAAGTGTTCTTGGTGTTCATCTTGACATTCATAGCATTCTTGCATGCATTCATTGTTTTGATCTAAAAATTTCATGCATTAAGTATTTTTGTTGTTTTTCTCTCTCATAATTAAAAATTCAAAAAAAAATATCTTTTTCTTATTTCCCTCCAAATTTTCGAAATTTTGGGTTGACTTGGTCAAAATTTTTTAAAATTAGTTGTTTCTTACAAGTCAAGTCAAAATTTCAATTTTAAAAATCTTATCTTTTCAAAATCTTTTTCAAAAATCATATCTTTTCCAATTTTTCTTTTTTTTTTTCCGAAAATTTCAAAAATCTTTTTCAAAATATTTTCAAAATCTTTTTCTTATCTTTATATCAAATTTTTGAAAATTAGCTAACAATTAATGTGATTAGTTCAAAAATTTGAAGTTTGTTACTTTCTTGATAAGAAAGGTTCAATCTTTAAATTCTAGAATCTTATCTTATAGTTTCTTGTTAGTTAAGTCATTTTAAAAATTAAATCTTTTTCAAAATATCTTTTTATTAAAATTTTTATCTTATCTTTTTATCTTATCTTTTTCAAAAATTTTATCTTTTTCAAAATTTGATTTTAAAATATCTTATCTAACTTCTTATCTTCTTATCTTTTTCAAATTTGATTTTAATATCTTTTTCAACTAACTATTTGACTTTTTGTTTGTTTCTTTTTTTTTACAAAACCACCTAACTACTTTTCCCTCTTCAATTTTCGAAAATACCTCTCTCTTTTTCAAAAATTCTTTTTAATTAATTAATTGTTTTAAATTTTAATTTCAATTACATCTTATCTCTAATTTTCGAAAATTGCTAATCCCTTTTTCAAAATTATTTTCGAAATTTCCCCTCTCTTTTCTTATTCTATTTAATTATTTAATTACTAACACTTCTCTTCACCTCTCTTCATCTAAAAATCCGAACCCATTCTTCTTCACTCTTCTCCCCTTTCTTTTTCTACTAACATAAGGGAATCTCTATACTGTGACATAGAAGATTCCTCTTCTTTTCTTGTTTTCTTCTCTTTCATATGAGCAAGAACAGGAAAAAGGCACTCTTGTTGAAATTGATCCTGAACCTGAAAGGACTCTGAAAAGAAAACTAAGAGAAACTAAATTACAACAATCTAGAAACAACCTTTCAGAAATTTTCGAACAAGAGAAGGAGATGGCAGCCGAAAATAATAATAATGCAAGGAGAATGCTTGGTGACTTCACAAAGCCAACGTCCAAGTTTGATGGAAGAAGCATCTCCATTCCTGCCATTGGAGCCAATAATTTTGAGCTTAAGCCTCAACTAGTTGCTTTAATGCAACAAAACTGCAAGTTTTATGGACTTCCATCTGAAGATCCTTATCAGTTTTTAACTGAGTTCTTGCAGATCTGTGAGACTGTAAAGACGAATGGAGTTGATCCTAAAGTCTACAGACTCATGCTTTTCCCTTTTGCTGTAAGAGACAGAGCTAGAATATGGTTGAATTCACAACCTAAGGATAGCCTGGACTCCTAGGATAAGCTGGTCACAGCCTTCTTGGATAAATTCTTTCCTCCTCAAAAGCTGAGCAAGCTGAGAGTGGATGTTCAAACCTTTAAACAAAAAGATGGTGAATCCCTCTATGAAGCTTGGGAAAGATACAAGCAGCTGACCAAAAGATGTCCATCTGACATGTTTTCAGAATGGACCATATTAGATATATTCTATTATGGTCTATCTGAATTTTCGAAAATGTCATTGGACCATTCTGCAGGTGGATCTATTCACCTAAAGAAAACGCCTGAAGAGGCTCAAGAACTCATTGATATGGTTGCAAACAACCAATTCATGTACACTTCTGAGAGGAATTCTGTGACTAATGGGATACCTCAGAAAAAAAGGAGTTCTTGAAATTGATGCTCTGAATGCCATATTGGCTCAGAACAAAGTGTTGACTGAACAGGTCAACATGATCTCTCAAAATCTGAATGGATGGCAACATGCATCCAACAGTACTAGAGAGGCAGCTTCTGAAGAAGCTTATGATCCTGAGAACCCTGCCATGGCAGAGGTTAATTACATGGGTGAACCTTATGGAAACACCTATAACTCATCATGGAGAAATCATCCAAATTTCTCATGGAAGGATCAACAAAAGCCTCAACAAGGCTTTAACAATGGTGGACGCAATAGGCTAGGCAATAGCAAGCCTTTTCCATCATCTTCTCAGTAACAGACAGAGAATTCTGAACAAAACACGTCTAATTTAGCCAATCTAGTCTCTGATCTGTCAAAGGCCACTTTCAGTTTCATGAGTGAAACAAGATCCTCCATTAGAAATCTGGAGGCAGAAGTGGGCTAGCTGAGTAAGAAAGTCATTGAAACTCCTCCCAGTATTCTCCCAAGCAATACAGAAGAGAATCCAAAAGGAGAGTGCAAGGCCATTGATATAATCAATATGGCCGAATGCACAAGGGAGGAGGAGGACGAAAATCCTAGTGAGGAAGACCTCCTGGGACGTCCCTCAAGCAAGAAGGAGTTTCCTATTAAGGATCCACAGGAATCTGAGGCTCATATAGAGGCCATAGAGATTCCATTAAATCTCCTTCTGCCATTCATGAGCTCTGAAGACTATTCTTCCTCTGAAGAGGATGAAGATGTGACTGGAGAGCAAGTTGCTCAATATTTAGGAGTTATCATGAAGTTGAATGCCAAGTTGTTTGGTAATGAGACTTGGGAAAGTGAACCTCCCTTGCTCATTAGTGAACTGGATACCTGGATTCAGCAAATTTTACCTCAAAAGAGACAAGATCCTGGCAAGTTCTTAATACCTTGTACCATAGGCACCATGACCTTTGCAAAAGCTCTGTGTGATCTAGGGTCAGGGATAAATCTTATGCCACTCTCTGTAATGGAGAAGCTGTGGATCATTGAGGTACAACCTGCCTTGTTCTCATTATAATTGGCAAATAAGTCATTGAGACAAGCTTATGGAATAGTAGAGGACGTGTTAGTAAAGGTTGAAGGCCTTTACATCCCTGCTGATTTCATAATCCTAGACACTAGGAAGGAAGAGGATGATTGCATCATCCTTGGAAGACCTTTCCTAGCCACAGCAGGAGCTGTGATAGATGTCAACAGAGGTGAATTAGTCCTTCAATTGAATGGGGACTACCTTGTGTTTAAGGCACATGGCCATCCCTCTGTAACAAAAGAGAGTAAGCATGAAGAGCTTCTCTCAGTTCAAAGTCAAGAAGAGCCCCCACAGTCAAACTCTAAGTTTGGTGTTGGGAGGCCACAACCAAACTCTAAGTTTGGTGTTAAGACCCCATATCCAAACTCTAAGTTTGGTGTTGGGACTACACAACATTGACCTGATCACCTTGTGGCTCCATGAGAGCCACTGTCAAGCTATTGACGTTAAAGAAGCGCTTGTTGGGAGGCAACCCAATTTTATTTATCTAATTTTTATTTTATTTTATTGTTATTTTGTGTTTTATTAGGTACATGATCATGTGGAGTCACGAAAAAATCATAAAAATTAAAAACAGAATCAAAAACAGCAGAAGAAAAAAATCACACCCTAGAGGAAGCACAGGCTGGCGTTCAATGCCAGTAAGATGCATCTGGCCGGCGTTCAACGCCAGAACAGAGCATCATTCTGGCGCTAAACGCCAGAAACAAGCAACATTCTGGCGCTGAACGCCAGGAATGTGCCTAGAGAAGAAAAGCTGGCGCTGAACGCCAGTAACAAGCATGAAACTGGCGTTCAACGCCAGAAACATGCTTTACATGGGCGTTGAACGCCCAGAATATGCACCACACGGCGTTTAAATGCCAGAATGGTGTGCAAAGGGCATTTTGCATGCCTATTTGGTGCAGGAATGGAATTCCTTGACACCTCAGGATCTGTGGACCCCACAGGATCACCTCAGGATCTGTGGACCCCACAGGATCACCTCAGGATCTGTGGACCCCACAGGATCCCCACTTACCATATTCCCACCTTACCTCCTAATCCTAGTTTTTGTGATGTCACACTTCCCAACACTCTTCACCAATCACCTCAATTCCTCTTCCCAATCACCCCCTTCACCACTCGCATCCATCCACTCCTCCCCATAAACCCCACCTACCTTCAAAAATTCAAAACCATTTTTTCCCACCCATTCCCACCCTAAATAGCCGAACATACACTCCCCCTTCTCCCTATATATACCCTTCAATTCTCCTTCATTTTCACACAACACAACCCCCTCTTCTTCACCTTGGCCGAACCTACATCTCTCCCTCTCTACCATATTCTCTTCTTCTTCTTCTTCTCTTCTTTCTTCTCTTGCTCGAGGGCGAGCAATATTTTAAGTTTGGTGTGGTAAAAGCATAAGATTTTTGCTTTTCCATTACCATCAATGGCACCTAAGGCCGGAGAATCCTCTAGAAAAGGAAAAGGGAAGACAAAAGCTTCCACCTCCGAGTCATGGGAGATGGAAAGATTCATCTCCAAGAGCCATCAAGACCACTTCTATGATGTTGTGGCAAAGAAGAAGGTGATTGGTGCGCGAAATTGTGAACAATACTTTTCACAACTCTCATAATCCCTGGTCATGAACTCCAAAAACTTGGTGGTTCACTTCCATGGCATTACACAACTTCGCACAACTAACCAGCAAGTGCACTGGGTCGTCCAAGTAATACCTTACGTGAGTAAGGGTCGATCCCACGGAGATTGTTAGCATTGAAGCAAGCTATGGTCATCTTGTAAATCTTAGTCAGGCAAACTCAAATGTATATGATGATGAACGAGAATAATATAAAGATAAAGATAGTGATACTTATGTATATCATTGGTGTAAGAGCTTCAGACAAGTGTATGAAGATGCCTTCCCTTCCGTCTCTCTGCTTTCCTACTGCCTTCATCCAATCCTTCTTACTCCTTTCCATGGCAAGCTCGTGTAGGGTCTCACTGTTGTCAGCAGCTACCTCCCATCCTCTCAGTGAAAGCGATTGCATATGTCCTGTCACGGCATAGCGGAATTCAGCTGTCGGTTCTCGGTCAGGCCGGAATAATATCCATTGATACTTTTGCGTCTGTCACTAACGCCCTAGCCTGCTAGGAGTTTGAAGCACGTCACAGTCATTCAGTCATTGAATCCTACTCAGAATACCACAGACAAGGTTAGACCTTCCGGATTCTCTTGAATGCTGCCATCAGTTCTTGCCTATACCACGAAGACTCTGATCTCACGGAATGGCTGGCTCGTTTGTCAGGCGAGCACTCGGTTGTCAGGCGATCAACCATGCATCATGCAATCAGGAATCCAAGAGATATTCACTAAGCCTCAGATGCTTGTAGAACAAGAATGGTTGTCAGTCACCTTGTTCATGAGTGAGAATGGTGATGGGCGTCAATCATCACCTTCATCATGTTGAAGAACAAGTGATATCTTGGACAAAGAACAAGCGGAATTGAATGGAAGAACAATAGTAATTGCATTAATACTCGAGGTACAGCAGAGCTCCACACCTTAATCTATGGTGTGTAGAAACTCCACCGTTGAAAATACATAAGAACAAGGTCTAGGCATGGCCGAATGGCCAGCCTCCCAAAGAGGGTTCAATCATAAGAACATGATCAAAAGGCTCTCTATACAATAGTAAAAGGTCCTATTTATAGAAAACTAGTACATAGATGAGTAAATGACATAAAAATCCACTTCCGGGCCCACTTGGTGTGTGCTTGGGCTGAGCAATGAAGGAATTTCGTGTAGAGACTCTCCTTGGAGTTAAACGCCAGCTTTAGTGCCAGTTTGGGCGTTTAACTCCCAAAAAGGTGCCAGTTCCGGCGTTTAACGCTGGAATTTCTTGAGGTGACTTTGAACGCCGGTTTGGGCCATCAAATCTTGGGCAAAGTATGGACTTATATATATTTCTGGAAAGCCCAGGATGTCTACTTTCCAACGCCGTTGAGAGCGCGCCAATTGGGCTTCTGTAGCTCCAGAAAATCTACTTCGAGTGCAGGGAGGTCAGAATCCAACAGCATCTGCAGTCCTTTTGAGTCTCTGGATCAGATTTTTGCTCAGGTCCCTCAATTTCAGCCAGAAAATACCTGAAATCACAGAAAAACACACAAACTCATAGTAAAGTCCAGAAAAGTGAATTTTAACTAAAAACTAATAAAAATATACTAAAAACTAACTAGATCATACTAAAAATGTACTAAAAACAATGCCAAAAAGCATACAAATTATCCGCTCATCACAACACCAAACTTAAATTGTTGCTTGTCCTCAAGCAACTGAAAATAAAATAAGATAAAAAGAAGAGAATATGCAATGAACTCCAAAAACATCTATGAAGATCAGTATTAATTAGATGAGCGGGGCTTTTCTCTTTTTGCCTCTGAATAGTTTTGGCATCTCACTCTATCCCTTGTAATTCAGAATGATTGGCTTCTTTAGGAACTCAGAATCCAGATAGTGTTATTGATTCTCCTAGTTAAGTATGATGATTCTTGAACACACAGCTACTTATTGAGTCTTGGCTGTGGCCCAAAGCACTTTGTCTTCCAGTATTACCACCGGATACATACATGCCACAGACACATAATTGGGTGAACCTTTTCAGATTGTGACTCAGCTTTGCTAAAGTCCCCAATTAGAGGTGTCCAGGGTTCTTAAGCACACTCTTATTTGCCTTGGATCACAACTTTATTTCTTTCTTTTTCTTTCTCTTTCTTTTTTTCTTTTCGGTTTTTTTTTTTTTTCGTTTGCTTCCTTCTTTTTTTTTTTCACTGCTTTTTCTTGCTTCAAGAATCATTTTTAATGATTTTTCAGATCCTCAGTAACATGTCTCCTTTTTCATCATTCTTTCAAGAGCCAACATTCATGAACCACAAATTCAAAAGACATATGCACTGTTCAAGCATACATTCAGAGAACAAAAGTGTTGCCACCACATCAATATAATTAAACTATTATGAAATTCAGAATTCATGCAATTCTTTCCTTTTCAATTAAGCACATTTTTTTAAGAAAGGTGATGGATTCATAGGACATTCATAACTTTAAGGCATAGACACTAAGACACTAATGATCACAAGACACTAACATGGATAAACATAAAGCATAAAAATCGAAAAACAGAAGAATAAAGAACAAGGAAATCAAGGAACGGGTCCACCTTAGTGATGGTGGCTCTTTCTTGCTCTTGAAGATCCTATGGAGTGCTTGAGCTCCTCAATGTCTCTTCCTTGTCTTTGTTGCTCCTCCCTCATGATTCTTTGATCTTCTCTAATTTCATGGAGAAGAATGGAGTGTTCTTGATGCTCCACCCTTAGTTGTCCCATGTTGGAACTTAGTTCTCCTAGGGAGGTGTTTACTTGCTCCCAATAATTTTGTGGAGGAAAGTGCATCCCTTGAGGTATCTCAGGGATCTCATGGTGAGAGGGGTCTCTTGTGTACTCCATCCTTTTCTTGGTGATGGGCTTGTCCTCATCAATGGGGGTATCTCCCTCTATGTCAACTCCAACTGAATAACAGAGGTGACAGATGAGATGAGGAAAGGCTAACCTTGCCAAAGTGGAGGTCTTGTCCGCCACCTTATAGAGTTCTTGGGCTATAACCTCATGAACCTCTATTTCTTCTCCAATCATGATGCTATAAATCATGATGGCCCGGTCTATGGTAACTTCGGACCGGTTGCTAGTGGGAATGATTGAGCGTTGTATGAACTCTAACCATCCTCTAGCCACGGGCTTGAGGTCATGCCTTCTCAATTGAACCGGCTTTCCTCTTGAATCTTGCCTCCATTGTGCGCCCTCTTCACATATGGTTGTGAGGACTTGGTCCAACCTTTGATCAAAGTTGACCCTTCTAGTGTAAGGATGCTCATCTCCTTGCATCATAGGCAAGTTGAACGCCACCCTCACACTCTCCGGACTAAAATCCAAGTATTTCCCCCGAACCATAGTGAGATAATTCTTTGGATTCGGGTTCACACTTTGGTCATGGTTCTTGGTGATCCATGCATTGGCATAGAACTCTTGAACCATCAAGATTCCGACTTGTTGAATGGGGTTGGTAAGTACTTCCCAACCTCTTCTTCGGATCTCATGGCGGATCTCCGGATATTCACCCTTTTTGAGTGAAAAGGGGACCTCGGGGATCACCTTCTTCAAGGCCACAACTTCATAGAAGTGGTATTGATGCACCCTTGAGAGGAATCTATCCATCTCCCATGACTCGGAGGTGGAAGCTTTTGCCTTCCCTTTCCTCTTTTTAGAGGTTTCTCCGGCCTTGGATGCCATAAATGGTTATGAAAAAGCAACGCTTTTACCACACCAAACTTAAAATGTTTGCTCGTCCTCGAGCAAAAGAAGAAAGAATAGAGTAGAAGAAGAAATGAGGAAGAGGGGGAAGGTGGTGTTTAGTTTGTGTGAAAATGAAGGGTTGAAGAAGGGTATATATAGGAGAGAGGGGGGTAATGGTTCGGCCATGGAGGGTGGGTTTGGGAGGGAAAGTGGTTTGAATTTGAAGGGTGAGGTTGGTGGGGATTTATGAAGGATGGATGTGAGTGGTGAAGAGAAAGATGGGATTTGATAGGTGAAGGGTTTTTGGGGAAGAGGTATTGAGGTGATTGGTGAGTGGGGGAAGAAGAGAGAGAGTGATGGCGGGGTCCTGTGGGGTCCACAGATCCTGTGGTGTCAAGGAAAAGTCATCCCTGCACCAAATGTTGCTCAAAATCACGTTTTGAGCTATTTCTGGCGTTAAACGCCGGGCTGGTGCCCATTCCTGGCGTTTAACGCCAGGTTGTTGCCCTTTACTGGCGTTTAACGCCAGTCTGGTGCCCCTTTCTGGCGTTAAACGCCCAGAATGGTGCCAGACTGGGCGTTAAACGCCCAACAGCTAGCATTACTGGCGTTTGAACGCCAGCTTCTTCTCCTCCAGGGTGTGCTATTTTTCTTCCTGTTTTTCATTCTGTTTTTGCTTTTTTCATTGTTTTTGTGACTTCTTATGATCATCAACGTACAAAAAAGATAAAATAACAAAAGAAAATAGTTAACTATAAAATATTGGGTTGCCTCCCAACAAGCGCTTCTTTAATGTCATTAGCTTGACAGAGGACTCTCATGGAGCCTCAGAAATGCTCAGAACCATGTTGGAACCTCCCAACACCAAACTTAGAGTTTGAATGTGGGGGTTCAACACCAAACTTAGAGTTTGGTTGTGGCCTCCCAACACCAAACTTAGAGTTTGACTGTGGGGGCTCTGCTTGGCTCTGTTTTGAGAGAAGCTCTTCATGCTTCCTCTCCATGATGATAGAGGGATGTCCTTGGGCCTTAAACACCAAGGATTCTTCATTCACTTGAATGATCAACTCTCCTCTATCAACATCAATCACAGCCTTTGCTGTGGCTAGGAAGGGTCTGCCAAGGATGATGGATTCATCCATGCACTTCCCAGTCTCTAGGACTATGAAGTCAGTAGGGATGTAATGGTTTTCAATCTTCACCAAAACATTCTCTACAAGTCCATGAGCTTGTTTTCTTGAATTGTCTGCCATCTCTAATGAGATTTTTGCAGCTTGCACCTCATAGATCCCTACTTTCTCCATTACAGAGAGGGGCATGAGGTTTACACTTGACCCTAAGTCACACAAGGCCTTCTTGAAGGTCATGGTGCCTATGGTACAAGGTATAGAAAACTTCCCAGGATCCTGTCTCTTTTGAGGCAGTTTCTGCCTAGACAAGTCATCCAGTTCTTTGGTGAGCAAGGGAGGTTCATCCTCCCAAGTCTCATTTCCAAATAACTTGTCATTTAGCTTCATGATTGCTCCAAGGTATTTAGCAACTTGCTCTTCAGTGACATACTCATCCTCTTCAGAGGAAGAATACTCATCAGAGCTCATGAATGGCAGAAGTAAGTCCAATGGAATCTCTATGGTCTCATTTTGAGCCTCAGATTCCCATTGGAACTCAGAGGAGATTGGCACACGCCCACTGAGGTCTTTCTCAGTGGCGTCCTCCTCCTCTCTTTCCTCTCCACATTCGGCCATGTCTATGGCTTTGCACTCTCCTTTTGGATTTTCTTCTGTATTACTTGGGAGAGTGCTAGGAGGGAGTTCAGTGACTTTCTTGCTCAGCTGACCCACTTGTCCTTCCAAATTTCTGATGGAGGACCTTGTTTCATTCATGAAACTTTGAGTGGTCTTTATTAGATTAGAGACCATTGTTGCTAAGTCAGAAGTATTCTGCTTAGAACTCTCTGTCTGTTGTTGAGAAGACGATGAAAAAGGCTTGCCATTGCTAAACCTGTTTCTTCCACCATTATTGTTATTGAGACCTTGTTGAGGTCTATCTTGATTCTTCCATGAGAAATTGGGGTGATTTCTCCATGAAGAATTGTAGGTATTTCCATAGGGTTCTCCTAGGTAATTTACCTCTTCCATGGAAGGGTTCTCAGGATCATAAGCTTCTTCCTCAGATGAAGCATCCTTAGTACTGTTTGGTGCATTTTGCATTCCAGACAGACTTTGAGAAATCAAATTGACTTGTTGAGTCAATATCTTGTTCTGAGCCAATATGGCGTTCAGAGTGTCAATCTCAAGAACTCCTCTCTTCTGACTAGTCCCATTGTTCACAGGATTCCTTTCAGAAGTGTACATGAATTGGTTATTTGCAACCATTTCAATCAATTCTTGAGCTTCTGCAGGCATCTTCTTCAGATGAAGAGATCCTCCAGCAGAGCTATCCAAGGACATCTTAGATAGTTCAGAGAGACCATCATAGAAAATACCTATGATGCTCCATTCAGAAAGCATGTCTGAAGGACATCTTCTAATTAATTGTTTGTATCTTTCCCAAGCTTCGTAGAGGGATTCTCCATCCTTCTGTCTGAAGGTTTGGACTTCCACTCTAAGCTTACTCCATCTTTGTGGTGGAAAGAACTTTGCCAAGAAGGCATTGACTAGCTTTTCCCAAGAGTCCAGGCTTTCTTTAGGTTGAGAATCCAACCATATTCTAGCTCTGTCTCTTACAGCAAAAGGGAATAGCATCAGTCTATAGACCTCAGGGTTAACCCCATTAGTCTTGACTGTGTCACAGATTTGCAAGAATTCAGCTAAAAACTGATGAGGATCTTCCATTGGAAGTCCATGGAACTTGCAATTCTGTTGCATTAGAGAAACTAATTGAGGCTTAAGCTCAAAGTTGTTTGCTCCAATGGCAGGGATAGAGATGCTTCTCCCATAAAAATCAGGAGTAGGTGCAGTGAAGTCACCCAGCACCTTCCTTGCATTGTTGGCATTGTTGTTGTTTTCGGCTGCCATGTGTTCTTCTTCCTTGAAGAATTCGGTCAGGTCCTCTAAAGAGAGTTGTGCTTTGGCTTCTCTTAGCTTTCTCTTCAGGGTCCTCTCAGGTTCAGGGTCAGTTTCAACAAGAATGCCTTTGTCTCTGCTCCTGCTCATATGAAAGAGAAGAGAACAAGAAAATGTGGAATCCTCTATGTTACAGTATAGAGATTCCTTGAAGTGTCAGAGGAAAAGAGAAATAGAAAGAAGAAGGAGAAGAAGAATTCGAACTTTAATTAGATAAGGTTCGAATTGTGCATTAAGAAGGAGCAGTACTCCATAATTAGTAGGATGTGGGAAGGAGGGAAGAGAATTTTCGAAAATTTAATCAAAAGATTTTGAAAACATTTTGAAAATTTGATTGGTAATTTTCGAAAATTCAAAGTGAAAAGAAATCAATTGATTTTTGAAAAAGATTTTGAAATTAGAAATCAAAAAGATTTGATTGAAAACTATTTTGAAAAAGATGAGGTTAAAAAGATTTAATTGAAAAGTTATGGTTTTTAAAAAAGATGTGATTGAGAAAATATTATTTGAAAACAATTTTAGAAGATATGATTTGAAAACAATTTGAAGAGATATGATTTTGAAAATTAATGACTTGCCTAACAAGAAAGATATGATTCAAACATAAAACCTTTCTCAACAGAAAAGGTAACAAATTTGAGATGTTCAATCAAATCATTAATTGTTAGGAAGTATCTTTGAAAAAGGAAAGAAATTGATTTTGAAAACATTTGATTGAAAAGATATGATTTGAAAAAGATTTGGTTTTGAAAAACTTTGAAAAAAAAAATGATTTGAAAACAAAATCTTCCCCCTAGCACCATCCTGGCGTTAAACGCCCAGAATGGTATACATTCTGGCGTTTAACGCCCAAAATGCTACCTTTTTGGGCGTTAAACGCCCAACCAGGTACCCTGGCTGGCGTTTAAACGCCAGTCTGCCTTCTTCACTGGGCATTTTTGAATGCTCAGCTTTTTCTGTATAATTCCTCTGCAGTGTGTTCTGAATCTTCAATTCTTTGTATCATTGACTTGAAAAGACACAAATTAAAAATATTTTTGGATTTTTAATAATCAAAATGCAAAAGGAATCAATTAACAATGTATGCAAGACACCAAACTTAGCAGTTTGTGTACTACTGACACTAACAATATGAGAATGCATATGAGACACACAAAATACTTCAAGTCAATAGAATTTAAAGATCAAAACAAAGAAATATATGCATGGATTCGAAAAAAAATGTAACAAAAACATGCATTTGACACCAAACTTAAGATGAGACACTAGACTTAAGCAGAAAACATCAAATATTTTTGGTTTTTTATGATTTTAAAAAATTTTTTTTTTCGAAAATTAAGTGGGAAAAGGTATCAAAATCCTTGATGAGAATTCCAGGAATCAGTGCAATGCTAGTCTAAGATTCCGGTCCAGGAATTAGACATGGCTTCACAGCCAGCCAAGCTTTCAAGGAAAGCTTCGGTCCAAAACACTAGACATGACCAAAGGTCAGCCAAATCTTAGCAGATCACTGCTCCAAGAGCAAAATTGATGAGAATCAACACGCTCCTGTGGTGATAAGTTGAAACCTCGGTCCAATCAGATTAGACATGGCTTCTCAGCCAGCCAGATTTCAACAAATCATCATGAAACTCTAGAATTCATCTTCAAGAATTTCGAAAAAAATAAATACCTAATCTAAGCACAAGATGAACCGTCAGTTGTCCAAACTAGAACAATCCCAGGCATTGTTACCAAAAGCTTGCTCAAAACTTGAACAATCCCCGGCAACGGCGCCAAAAACTTGGTGCGCGAAATTGTGAACAATACTTTTCACAACTCTCATAATCCCTGGTCATGAACTCCAAAAACTTGGTGGTTCACTTCCATGGCATTACACAACTTCGCACAACTAACCAGCAAGTGCACTGGGTCGTCCAAGTAATACCTTACGTGAGTAAGGGTCGATCCCACGGAGATTGTTAGCATTGAAGCAAGCTATGGTCATCTTGTAAATCTTAGTCAGGCAAACTCAAATGTATATGATGATGAACGAGAATAATATAAAGATAAAGATAGTGATACTTATGTATATCATTGGTGTAAGAGCTTCAGACAAGTGTATGAAGATGCCTTCCCTTCCGTCTCTCTGCTTTCCTACTGCCTTCATCCAATCCTTCTTACTCCTTTCCATGGCAAGCTCGTGTAGGGTCTCACTGTTGTCAGCAGCTACCTCCCATCCTCTCAGTGAAAGCGATTGCATATGTCCTGTCACGACATAGCGGAATTCAGCTGTCGGTTCTCGGTCAGGCCGGAATAATATCCATTGATACTTTTGTGTCTGTCACTAACACCCTAGCCTGCTAGGAGTTTGAAGCACGTCACAGTCATTCAGTCATTGAATCCTACTCAGAATACCACAGACAAGGTTAGACCTTCCGGATTCTCTTGAATGCTGCCATCAGTTCTTGCCTATACCACGAAGACTCTGATCTCACGGAATGGCTGGCTCGTTTGTTAGGCGAGCACTCGGTTGTCAGGCGATCAACCATGCATCGTGCAATCAGGAATCCAAGAGATATTCACTAAGCCTCAGATGCTTGTAGAACAAGAATGGTTGTCAGTCACCTTGTTCATGAGTGAGAATGGTGATGGGCGTCAATCATCACCTTCATCATGTTGAAGAACAAGTGATATCTTGGACAAAGAACAAGCGGAATTGAATGGAAGAACAATAGTAATTGCATTAATACTCGAGGTACAGCAGAGCTCCACACCTTAATCTATGGTGTGTAGAAACTCCACCGTTGAAAATACATAAGAACAAGGTCTAGGCATGGCCGAATGGCCAGCCTCCCAAAGAGGGTTCAATCATAAGAACATGATCAAAAGGCTCTCTATACAATAGTAAAAGGTCCTATTTATAGAAAACTAGTACATAGATGAGTAAATGACATAAAAATCCACTTCCGGGCCCACTTGGTGTGTGCTTGGGCTGAGCAATGAAGGAATTTCGTGTAGAGACTCTCCTTGGAGTTAAACGCCAGCTTTAGTGCCAGTTTGGGCGTTTAACTCCCAAAAAGGTGCCAGTTCCGGCGTTTAATGCTGGAATTTCTTGAGGTGACTTTGAACGCCGGTTTGGGCCATCAAATCTTGGGCAAAGTATGAACTATTATATATTGCTGGAAAGCCCAGGATGTCTACTTTCCAACGCCGTTGAGAGCGCGCCAATTGGGCTTCTGTAGCTCCAGAAAATCCACTTCGAGTGCAGGGAGGTCAGAATCCAACAGCATCTGCAGTCCTTTTGAGTCTCTGGATCAGATTTTTGCTCAGGTCCCTCAATTTCAGCCAGAAAATACCTGAAATCACAGAAAAACACACAAACTCATAGTAAAGTCCAGAAAAGTGAATTTTAACTAAAAACTAATAAAAATATACTAAAAACTAACTAGATCATACTAAAAATGTACTAAAAACAATGCCAAAAAGCATACAAATTATCCGCTCATCAGTGATCCCTGAGGTCCCTTTCAAGCTCAAGAAAAATGAGTATCCGGAGATCCGACATGAAATCCGAAGAAGAGGCTGGGAAGTCCTAACCAACCCCATGCAACAAGTCGGAATCTTAATGGTTCAAGAGTTCTATGCCAATGCATGGATCACTAGGAACCATGATCAAAGTATGAACCCGAGTCCAAAGAATTATCTCACAATGGTTCGGGGAAAATACTTAGATTTTAGTCCGGAAAATGTGAGGTTGGCATTCCACTTGCCCATGATGCAAGGAGATGAACGCCCCTACACTAGAAGGGTCAACTTTAATCAAAGGTTGGACCAAGTCCTTATGGACATATGTGTGGAAGGAGCTCAATGGAAGAGAGACTCCAAAGGCAAGCCAGTCCAACTAAGAAGACTGGACCTCAAGCCTGTAGCTAGAGGATGGTTGGAGTTCATTCAACGCTCCATCATTCCCACTAGCAACCGATCTGAAGTTACTGTGGATCGGGCCATCATGATTCATAGCATCATGATTGGAGAGGAAGTAGAAGCTCCAATGAAATCTACAAAATAGCCGACAAGCCCTCCACCATGGCAAGGCTAGCTTTTCCTCACCTTATTTGCCATCTATGTTACTCAGCTGGAGTTATCATAGAAGGAGACATCCTCATTGAAGAGGATAAGCCCATCACCAAGAAGAGGATGGAGCAAGCAAGAGAGACCCTCCACGGTTCTCAAGAGATGCATGAGGAAGCTCATCATCAAGAAATCCCTGAGATGCCTCAAGGGATGCACTTTCCTCCCAACAACTATTGGGAACAACTCAACACTTCCTTAGAAGATTTGAGCCACAATGTTGAACAATTAAGGGTGGAACATCATGAGCACTCCATCATTCTCCAAGAAATAAGAGAAGATCAAAGAGCAATGAGGGAGGAGCAACAAAGGCAAGGAAGGGACATAGAAGAGCTTAAGAACATCATTGGTCCTTCAAGAAGAAGACGCCACTAAAGGTGGATTCATTCCTTGTTCTTTATTTCTTTCTGTTTTCAGTTTTTAATGTTGTGTTTATCTATGTTTTGTGTCTTTATTTCATGATCATTAGTATGTAGTAACCATGTCTTAAAGCTATGAATAAATTCCATTAATCCTTCACCTCTCTTAAAAGAAAAATATTTTAATTCAAAAGAACAAGAAGTACATGAATTTCGAATTTATCCTTGAATTTAGTTTAATTATATTGATGTGGTGACAATACTTTTTGTTTTCTGAATGAATGCTTGAACAGTGCATATTTTTTATCTTGTTGTTTATGAATGTTAAAACTGTTGGCTCTTGAAAGAATGATGAACAAAGAGAAATGTTATTGATGATCTGAAAAATCATGAAATTGATTCTTGAAGCAAGAAAAAGCAGTGAAAAAGAAGAAGCTTGCGAAAAAAAAAAATATGGCGAAAAAAAATAGAAAGAGAGAAAGAAAAAGCAAGCAGGAAAAGCCAATAGCCCGTAAAACCAAAAGGCAAGGGTAAAAAGGATCCAAGGCTTTGAGCATCAATGGATAGGAGGGCCCAAGGAAATAAAATCCAGGCCTAAGCGGCTAAACCAAGTTGTCCCTAACCATGTGCTTGTGTCATGAAGGTCCAAGTGAAAAGCTTGAGACTGAGTGGTTAAAGTCGTGATCCAAAGCAAAAGAGTGTGCTTAAGAGCTCTGGACACCTCTAACTGGGGACTCTAGCAAAGCTGAGTCACAATCTGAAAAGGTTCACCCATTTATGTGTCTGTGGCATTTATGTATCCGGTGGTAATACTGGAAAACAAAGTGCTTAGGGCCACGGCCAAGACTCATTATTAGCTGTGTTCAAGAATCAACATGCTTAACTAGGAAAGTCAATAACACTATCCGAAATTCTAAAGTTCCTAGAGAAGCCAATCATTCTGAACTTCAAAGGAAAAAGTGAGATGCCAAAACTGTTCAGAAGCAAAAAGCTACAAGTCCCGCTCATCTAATTATAATTAATATTCATTGATATTCTGGAATTTATGGTATATTCTCTTCTTTTTATCCTATTTGATTTTCAGTTGCTTGGGGACAAGCAACAATTTAAGTTTGGTGTTGTGATGAGCGGATAATTTATACGCTTTTTGGCATAGTTTTTAGGTAGTTTTTAGTAAGTTCAAGCTACTTTTAGGGATGTTTTCATTAGTTTTTATGTTAAATTCACATTTCTGGACTTTACTATGAGTTTGTGTGTTTTTCTGTGATTTCAGATAATTTCTGGCTGAAATTGAGGGACTTGAGCAAAACTCTGAAAAAGGATGACAAAAGGACTGCTGATGTTGTTGGAATCTGACCTCCCTGCACTCGAAATAGATTTTCTGGAGCTACAGAATTCTAAATGGTGCGCTCTCTACGGCGTTGGAAAGTAGACATCCAGAGATTTCCAGCAATATATAATAGTCCATACTTTATTGGGAAATTGACGACGTAACTTGGCGTTGAACGCCAAGTACATGCTGCTGTCTGGAGTTAAACGCCAGAAACACGTCATGATCCGGAGTTGAACGCCCAAAACACGTCATAACTTGGAGTTCAACTCCAATAAAAGCCTCAGCTCGTGGATAGATCAAGCTCAGCCCAAACATACACCAAGTGGGCCCTGGAAGTGGATTTATGCATCAATTACTTACTCATGTAAACCCTAGGAGCCAGTTTATTATAAATAGAACTTTTTACTATCATAATCTCAGGCTGGATCCTGGATTGTATTTTGAATCCTGTGATCACATTTTGGGGGCTGGCCATTCGGCCATGCCTGAACCTTTCACTTATGTATTTTCAACGGTGGAGTTTCTGCACACCATAGATTAAGGGTGTGGAGCTCTGCTGTACCTCAAGTTTCAATACAATTACTATTACTTTCTATTCAATTCTCTTTTATTCTTATTCCAAGATATACGTTGCACAACACTTTGATGAATGTGATGATCCGTGACACTCATCATCATTCTCACTTATGAACGCGCGTGATTGACAACCACTTCCGTTCTATCTTAGGCCGGGCGCATATCTCTTAGATTTCCCAACAGAATCTTCGTGGTATAAGTTAGATAGATGGCGGCATTCATGAGGATCCGGAAAGTCTAAACCTTGTCTACGGTATTCCGAGTAAGATTCTGGGATTGAATGACTGTGACGAGCTTCAAACTCCTAAAGGCTGGGCGTGATGACAAACGCAAAAGAATCAAGGGATTCTATTCCAACCTGATTGAGAACCGACAGATGATTAGCCGTGCTGTGACAGAGCATAGGACCATTTTCACTGAGAGGATGGGATGTAGCCATTGACAACGGTGATGCCCTATATACAGGTTGCCATGAAAAGGAGTAAGAAGGATTGGATGAAAGCAATGAGAAAGTAGAGATTCAAGAGGAGCACAACATCTCCATACGCCTATCTGAAATTCCCACTATTGATTTACATAAGTATTTCTATCCCTTTTTATTTTCTTTTTATTATTAGTTTTCGAACTCATCCATAAACCAATTTAATCTGCCTAACTGAGATTTACAAGGTGACCATAGCTTGCTTCATACCAATAATCTCTGTGGGATCGACCCTTACTCACGTAAGGTATTACTTGGATGACCCAGTACACTTGCTGGTTAAGTTGAACGAAGTTGTGAACCATGGTATTGGCATCATGTTTTTGGCGCCATTGCCAGGGAATGAAAAGCAATGAATTTTGCAAAATGGAATAACACATGAATAACAATTTCGTCCACCAAAGACGAAGTGAATTCTCTCTTCCAATTCTCAAGCCAATTGCAGAAAAAGAAAATGAAAAGTGAGCTCTCAAGTTTTACAAAAGATGAAAATTAAAAATTCAAAGTAAAAGTTTTTTTTCTAATCCTAACTAACACGTATTTATACACTTTCTATTTTAGATCTAAGAATTTTGAGTAGGCTTGAAAGATGGGTGAAGAATTGAATTAAATTGGATTTTTAAGTGAATTTCAGTCCATGTTGCTCCCAGGAGGCTGCTCTACTCTTGTGGAGAGCAGAGCAGTGAAGCTTTGTGTGGGGATCCAAATTGCGCGCCAAGGTTTTGGAGAAGCAACAGGGAACTGCCCTGCTCTTGGGGAGAGTGGAGCAGTGCGCGTCTTGCGCGCGCCTTGCCTCCCTGCCCGTGCTGTGATGCGCGCACCCAAGCTCCCTTGTGTACGTGCCATGATGCGCGCACCAAGCTCCCTGGCCGTGTCAATGTTGCGTGTGTTGCACCAAGGAGTAGCGCTCTGCTTTCCTTGTGAGCGGAGCAGTAGTGCTTCCAAGGGGAGGTCCCAAGTTTGAAACTTGCTGGGTGGCTTTTTGGTGCAAATTTCCTTGGTTTCTTGTAGCGCCTTGCTCCTTGCTTCCTCAAGGTGCTGTGTTCGATCCTTGGAGGTGGCATTTTGGCCAAGTGTGGCTTATTTTCCTTGTGAGTAGCGCTCCCCTTCCTTCCTTAGGTGCTTGGTTCGATCCTTGGAGAGAGCATTGGCAAACTTTTTTTCTTTGAATTGTTTTGGATGGAGCCCGATAATGCTCTCAAGGAGAGCAGAGCAATGTTTTGCTTTTCCTTGTTTCTTGGCTTAAGTTTGTGCTCCGCTCTCAAGGGAAGGCAGAGCATTGAAGCTTTGCATGCTTGGTTCATTGTTGTGCTCCCTTGGAGAGCATTGTGCTCTTGGGGAGAGCAGTGTGCTTCCACCTTCCATGCGTCACGCTTCCTCATTTTCTTTGCCACACTTTCTTCTTCATTGAGTCACGCTTCTTCATTTTCTTTGCCACACTTTCTTCTTCATTGAGTCACGCTTCTTAAGCCACACTTTCTTATTTTCTTCTTTTCTTTACCTACAAATAATCAAAACAACCAATCAAAGTATCACCAAATTCACAAGGTTTATAAATCATTAAAATACAATTAAATTTAGCTTAAACCTCATAATTTAGCATCAATTAAATGGTGGTTGTTTGATTCAAAGAAACCATGCATTTCCATTCCAAATTACTTACTTAGAATGCAAGAAAGTGCATAAAAACTAGTGAATCAAGTGAAATTAGCTTGAAAAATAGGCATATGATGACTTGTCATCAATCCCTCTTTTGTATAGGACATTGTGGACTAGTGTCTAATTTTGTACTTCTTTTATGAGTCTTCTGGCCTCCTTTTCATTCTTAGGGAGGACATCGAATTTGAGATAGTTAGCTATAGGAGTCATCCACCCCGAATTTTGATTAGATATGGTCATTGCCTCCGAATTGTCTTCCCCTTTTGATATTAGTGGTGCTTTCAGGGTCTCCTAGATAAGCCTTCTATTATTACCCCCTGGCTTGGTGCTAGCTAATTTTGAGAAGGCATCAGCACAAGTGTTTAATTCCCGGGCTATATGTCGGACTTTTTCTTCTGAGAAGTGCGTTAGCTACTTTTATCCCTCCTCAAAGTACCTTTTCATGGTGGGGTCTTTGGCTTGATAGGTACCATTGATCTGTGAAATTATCACTTGAGAGTCACTAAACACTATTAGCTTTTCTGTTCCCACTTCTTTGGCCAGCTTCAACTTGGTTATTAGAAGCTGGAAACTCGAACCTCAATGAGAGTTCTACCCGAGTTCGTTGGTCACTTTCCAGGATAACTCCTACCCCACTGCCAGCTTTATTTGATGACCCATCTACAAATAGGTTTCATGTAGTTGGGCTTTCCTAGATTTCTGTATATTCAGCAATGAAATTAGTGAGATATTGGGACTTGATAGTTGTCCAGGTTTTGTACTTTAAGTCGAACTCGGACAGTTCTACAGCCCATTGCAACATTCATCCTGTCAAGTTTGTCTTTTGTAGAATATGCTTCATCGGTTGATTAGTAAGGATATTTATGGTGTGGGATTAAAAATAAGGTCGGAGCCGTTGAGAAGTGAGGATAAGAGCATACGCAAAATTTCTATATCTTTTGATAATTTAGCTCTGCCTCCTGTAGGGCTTTGCTGATAAAGTAGATAGGTTGTTTCTTCTTTGCATCTTCACGAACCAAAGCCAAAGCGATAGCTTAGCTTGCTACTACTAAGTATAGTACGCGTTCTTCACCCTTAACAGGTTGGTTAAGTATAGGGGGTTGACCCAGGAAGGCTTTGAAATCTTGGAAGGCCTGCTCACATTCTGGAGTCCACTCGAAATGTTTCCCCTTTCTGAAAATGGAATATAAGGGCAGTGATTTCAGAGCGGGTCCTTCTAAGACTCTGAATAGAGCTACTAACCTTCCATTCAGTTGTTGGACCTCTTTGAGACAAATCGGACTTTTCATGTTTATTATGGCTTGACATTTTTCCAGGTTCGCTTCTATGCCTCTTTGAGTTAGCATGAAGCCCAAGAATTTTTTCGCTTCTAATGCAAAGGTACACTTTGACGGGTTTAGCCTTATCTCATGCTTCATTGTAGAAAACACCTCCAAGAGGTCAGATAGCAGTGTTAAGTTATCTTTGGTTTTGAAGAGCATGTTGTGTACATATACTTCCATGAGGTCTCCCAAGTGGGAAGAGAAAACTTTATTCATCAGTCTCTAGTACGTGGCTCTGGCATTCTTTAACCCAAAAGGTATTACTATGTAGCAATAATTGACTTTTGGAGTAATGAACGAAGTTTTTTAATTTTCTTTATAAACGCTACTTCCAGTAAGGCTTGCACTTGTTCTTCCATGACCTGTGTCCTTTCTAGCCTAAGCTTCTGATGCTTTCATTAGACAAGTCAGGAACCCGGGTATACTGCAAGCTTATGGGACATGAGGTCAGGATCTATGTTAGGCATGTCGGAGGCTTTCCAAGTGAAAAAGTTAGAATTCTTTTTTAGTAAGTCAATGTGCTGTTCTTTCAGGTCTTCTTCCAGGTTAGCCCCTATGCTTGTTATTTTTTCAAAGTGATATTTGATTTGTACTTTCTCTACTTTGCCTCCAGGTTGGGGACACAATTCTTCACGGGTTCGAAGACTACCTAGTTCAATAGTATTGGCCTCCTTTCCCACAGGACTGCCTTTTAAATTAAGCCTTTCATTATAGCACTTTTGTGCTAGTTTCTGATCTCCTTTAATAGTGGCAATTCCTTCTGTTGTGAGAAATTTCATGCAAAGATGGGGTGTGGAAACAACGGCCATAAGTCGGTTCAAAGTGGTCCGACCTATTAAGGTATTGTATGCCGATGTTACGTCGACCACAATGTAATCGACGCTCAATGTCTTCGACTTTGCACCCTTTCCAAGAGTGGTATATAAAGAAATCCAGAGGTCGGATAAGCATATTCCCCAGTTTGAAGAGGTTATTTGGGTATGTGATGAGCGGATATTTTATACGCTTTTTGGGGGTAATTTCATGTAGATTTTAGTATGTTTTAATTAGTTTTTAATAGAATTTTATTAGTTTTTAAGCAAAAATCATATTTCTGGACTTTACTATGAGTGTGTGTATTTTTCTGTGATTTCAGGTATTTTCTGGCTGAAATTAAGGGAGCTGAGCAAAAATCTGACTTGGGCTGAAAAAGGACTGCTGATGCTGTTGGATCCTGACCTCCCTGCACTCGAAATGGATTTTCTGGAGCTACAGGAGTCCAATTGGAGCGCTCTCAACGGCGTTGGAAAGTAGACATCCAGGGCTTTCCAGCAATATATAATAGTTCATACTTTGCGCAAGGATAGACGACGTAACTTGGCGTTGAACGCCGAGTTCATGCTGCTGTCTGGAGTTAAACGCCAGAAAAACGTCATGATCCGGAGTTGAACGCCCATAACACGTCATAACCTGGAGTTTAACGCCAAGAAAGGCCTCTACTCGTGGATAGCTTTAATCTCAGCCCCAGCACACACCAAGTGGGCCCCAGAAGTGGATTTCTGCACCAATTATCTTAGTCTATTCATTTTCTGTAAACCTAGGTTACTAGTTTACTATTTAAACAACTTTTACAGACATTTCTTGGACCTCATGACATTTTCAGATCTGAATTACATACTTTGTGACGGCATGAGTCTCTGAACTCCATTGTTGGGGGTGAGGAGCTCTGCAGCGTCTCGATGATTTAATACAATTCCTTTGTTTTCCATTCAAACACGCTTGTTCTTATCTAAGATGTTTATTCGCGCTTAATTGTGAAGAAGGTGATGATCCGTGACACTCATCACCTTCCTCAATCCATGAACGTGTGCCTGACAACCACCTCCGTTCTACATCAGACTGAATGAATATCTCTTAGATTCCCCAACAGAATCTTCGTGGTATAAGCTAGATAGATGGCGGCATTCATGAGAATCCGGAAAGTCTAAACCTTGTCTGTGGTATTCCGAGTAGGATTCCGGGATTGAATGATTGTGACGTGCTTCAAACTCCTGAGGGCTGGGCGTTAGTGACAGACGCAAAAGAATCAATGGATTCTATTCCAACCTGATTGAGAACCGACAGATGATTAGCCGTGTTGTGACAGAGCATAGGAACGTTTTCACTGAGAGGATGGGAGGTAGCCATTGACAACGGTGACACCCTACATAGAGCTTGCCATGGAAGGAGCCTTGCGTGTGTTGAAGGATTTCAAGGAAGAGTTGAAGTCAAAGGACAAAGCATCTCCAAAACTCCAACATATTCCCCAGTACTGCAAAACAAGTAACTCTATTGTTCAAGTAGTAACTATTTATTTTATGCCCTTTTCTTTATTAAAATACGAGGCTAAAGAACTCTATTGGTATCCTGACTAGGATTAATAAAATAAACATTGATTGCTTCAAGCCAATAATCTCCGTGGGATCGACCCTTACTCACGTAAGGTATTACTTGGACGACCCAGTGCACTTGCTGGTTAGTTGTGCGAATCACAAATTCGTGCACCAAGTTTTTGGCGCCGTTGCCGGGGATTATTGAGTTTGGACAATTGAAGGCTTATTTTATTTCTTAGATTAGGAATAATTTATTTTTATTTTTATTATTATAGAGTCATTAAATCTTGATAGGATAGTTTCTTTTCAAAAATTTCTTTTCAAAATTTATTATTTTTCGTTATTAGTTGCTAATTTTCGTGAGTTTAGTGTCTTGTTCTAAGTTTGGTGTCAATTGCATATCTTATATTTTTCTTTAAAATTTTCGACTTGTGTTCTTTGTTCTTCATTGATCTTCAAGTTGTTCATGTTTATTTTTCTTGTTTGATCTTTAATTTTTCTTGTTCTGTGTCTTTTCTTGTTTTTCTTGTGCTTTTTCAAAACATTAGTTTTCAAAAATTTATTTTATCCATAAAAATAATACATCTTTAAAATACGTTACATTTTTAAATCAGTTGGTTATAGCGTTGGCTTATGTTCTTGGCAATTGGGCACCAGTTCTTTTGAAAATCTTTTTTCAAAAATAATTTTTCTTGATTGAATCTTGTGCCAAACTTTAAGTTTGGTGTTTTCTTGTTAATCTCTTTATAATTTTCGAAAATTTTCTTAGAGTTTTCTAAAAATTTTAAGTTTGGTGTTCTTTCTTTTGTTCTTGGTGTTCTTGTGAATCTTCAAGGTGTTCTTGGATTTTTCTTGTGTCTTGATCTTAAAATTTTTAAGTTTGGTGTTCCTTGGTGTTTTCCCTCCAAAAATTTTCGAAAATAAGGAGCACTAAATCTAAAAATTTTAAATCTTGTGTCTTTTGTGTGTTTTTCTCTTTCATCATAAAATTCAAAATTCAAAAAAAAAATTTATTTTCTAACCAATTTTAAAACTACTTTTTCGAAATTTTTAATATAAAATTCAAATTTCAATTCCAAATTTTTCGAAAAATTTTTCACAAAATATTTTCAAAATATTTTTTTTATATATATTTCGTTTTATTTATTCCACTTTTATAAAATAAATAAAATCAACATATAAATTATCCCTTGTGATCTAGTATGGAAGCAAGTAGGAATGAACAGTCCAAGAGGACTCTGGGGTCATATGCTAACCCCACTACTGCTTCATATGGGAGTAGTATTTGTATACCTTCCATTGGAGTTAGTAGCTTTGAGCTGAATCCTCAGCTCATTATCATGGTGCAGTAAAACTGTCAGTATTCTGGTCTTCCACATGAAGAACCTACAGAGTTTCTGGCACAATTTCTGCAAATTGCTGATACAGTACATGATAAGGAAGTAGATCAGGATATCTACAGATTATTACTGTTTCCATTTGCTGTAAAAGATCAAGCTAAGAGGTGGTTAAATAACCAGCCTAAGAACAGCATAAAAACATGGAAACAGCTGTCAGAAAAATTCCTGAATCACTATTTCCCTCCCAAACGGATGACACAGCTAAGGCTAAACATCCAAGGCTTCAAACAAGGAGATAATGAATCCCTTTATGATGCTTGGGAGAGATACAGAAAGATGCTAAGAAAATGCCCCTCTGAAATGTTTTCAGAATGGGTGCAATTAGACATCTTTTACTATGGGCTTACAGAAAAAGCTCAGATTTCTCTAGACCACTCAGCTGGTGGATCTATACACATGAGAAAAACAATTGAAGAAGCTCAAGAGCTTATTGATACAGTTGCCAGAAATCAGCATCTGTACCTAAGCAGTGAATCCTCTGTGAAAGAAGAAGCTAAAACAGTAACTGCAGAACTCAGTCCAGTGGATCAGGCTAATGAATTCAATCAGCAATTAGATTTTCTAACCCAGCAGCTAGCCGAATTCAAGGAAATATTACAGGAAACAAGAATGGCCAACAGGAACATGGAAGCACAATTAAAGCAGACAGAAAAGCAACTGTCAAAACAAATAACAGAAGAATGCCAAGCAGTTCAATTAAGAAGTGGGAAAACATTAAATACCTCACTTCAAAACAGCAGGAAACCAAGAAATGAACAAGAGGATACTCAAAATCCCTCTGGTAGCGTTTGTTTTCAGGGGCAGGACACGGAGACATGGACAACACTTGTTTAAAAAGTGTTTGGAAGCAGAGACATGGACAGTGGACATATTGTCTCCGGGACGGTTTTTTATAATTTTGTGTCCACTCTTTCACGAAGGACAATGATGGACACGGAATTTGAAAGAGTGGACACGGACAATTTTATAAATTTTGTTTTCCTTTTTTTCCATTATTACCCCTTCTTATTTTTTCTATTGCATTGTTCAGAGATACTTTAAATGCAAAAACTAATTGTTTTTTCATGTAAAAATGGATTTTTTTAAAATTAATTTTTTATTTAAAATTAATTTGGCTTATTAACTTAAACAAAATTTTTTATTAATCAAACTCAAATTTATTTTTTTTGTTAATCTTAACCATATGTATTCCTACATATTAATAATAAATTTTAAAATAAAATAATTATATTTATAAATTTTATTTTAATATAAATACTAATATATTTTTTTATTAAAATTTTTTATCTCTTCAAATATTTTTTTCAAGTTCCGTCTGTACTCCTACGTACTCTCATTTTTTATTAAATTAATTTGTATTGATGTAGAAAATTTAGAATCACAGGGCTATTTTAGTCATTTCATATAATATTTTAGTCTTGTCCATGTGTATCCAAACGTAATACTAGACATTACATTAGTGTCTTGTCCATGGTATCCAAACACAATACACAAAAGATAATTTTTAGTGTCTCCGTCCTATTGTCTCCGTTTCAGTGTCATGTCCTGTCCTGTCTCTAAAAACAAACGTAGCCTCTGAGGACAATCAGAGCCCAGAAAGGAACAAAGCTGGCGCTGAACGCCCAGAACATGCTCATTCCTGGCGTTCAACGCCAGAAACAAGCATGGATCCGGCGTTGAACGCCCAAAGGGAGCATGGTTCTGGCGTTCAAACGCCAGTAACAAACAAGGAAGTGGCGTCTAACGCCACTCCAGCTCCCATCACTGGCATTCAAATGTCAGTGGGGAATCAGTCACATACAAGTGCTGACCCTTCTAAAAAGGCTTCCCAACCCACTTCTGTAGGTAATAAACCTGCAGCAACTAAGGTTGAGGAATACAAAGCCAAAATGCCTTATCCTCAAAAACTCCGCCAAGCGGAACAGGATAAGCAATTTGCCCGCTTTGCAGACTATCTCAGGACTCTTGAAATAAAGATTCCGTTTGCAGAAGCACTTGAGCAAATACCCTCTTATGCTAAGTTCATGAAAGAAATCTTAAGTCATAAGAAGGATTGGAGGGAAACTGAAAAAGTCTACCTCACTGAAGAATGCAGTGCAGTCATTTTGAAAAGCTTACCTGAGAAGCTTAAAGATCCTGGGAGCTTTATGATACCATGCACATTAGAGGGTAATTGCACCAAGCAAGCTTTATGTGATCTTGGGGCAAGTATCAACTTAATACCTGCATCTACTATCAGAAAGCTTGGTTTAACTGAAGAAATTAAACCAACCAGGATATGTCTTCAACTTGCTGATGGCTCCATTAAGTACCCATCAGGCGTGATTGAAGACATGATTGTCAAGGTTGGGCCATTTGCCTTTCCTACTGACTTTGTGGTGCTGGAAATGGAGGAGCACAAGAGTGCAACTCTCATTCTAGGAAGACCTTTCCTAGCAACTGGCCGAACCCTCATTGATGTCCAAAAAGGGGAAGTAACCTTGAGAGTCAATGAGGAGGAGTTCAAGTTAAATGTTGTCAAAGCAATGCAACATCCAGACACCCCAAATGACTGCATGAGTGTTGATATTATTGATTCTCTGGTAAGAGAGGTCAATATGGCTGAGAGTTTGGAATCAGAGCTAGAGGACATCTTTAAAGATGTTCAGCCTGATTTGGAGGAGTCAGAGAAGATAATAGAACCTCTGAAAATCCCTCAAGAAGAGGAGAAACCTCCAAAACCCGAACTCAAACCATTACCACCATCCCTGAAATATGCATTTCTGGGAGAAGGTGATACCTTTCCTGTAATTATAAGCTCTACCTTAGAGCCACAGGAAGAGGAAGCACTAATTCAAGTGCTAAGGACGCACAAGACAGCTCTTGGGTGGTCCATTAGTGATCTTAAGGGCATTAGCCCAGCCAGATGCATGCACAAAATCTTGCTGGAGAATGACGCCAAGCCAGTGGTTCAACCACAAAGGCGGCTCAATCCAGCTATGAAAGAAGTGGTGTAGAAAGAGGTCACTAAATTACTAGAGGCTGGGATTATTTATCCTATTTCTGACAGCCCCTGGGTGAGCCCTGTCCAAGTTGTCCCAAAGAAAGGAGGCATGACAGTGGTTCATAATGAAAAAAATGAACTGGTTCCTACAAGAACAGTTACAGGGTGGCGTATGTGCATTGATTATAGAAGGCTCAATACAGCCACCAGAAAGGATCATTTTCCTTTACCATTCATAGACCAGATGCTAGAAAGACTAGCAGGTCATGAATACTACTGCTTCCTGGATGGATATTCAGGTTATAATCAAATTGCAGTAGATCCCCAGGATCAGGAGAAAACGGCATTCACATGCCCATCTGGAGTATTTGCATACAGAAGGATGCCATTTGGCCTGTGCAATGCACCTGCAACCTTTCAAAGGTGCATGCTCTCAATTTTCTCTGATATGGTGGAAAAATTCCTGGAAGTCTTCATGGATGACTTTTCAGTATTTGGAGACTCATTCAGCTCCTGCCTTAACCATTTAGCACTTGTTCTGAAAAGATGCCAAGAGACTAACCTGGTTTTAAACTGGGAAAAATGTCACTTTATGGTGACTGAAGGAATTGTCCTTGGGCACAAAATTTCGAACAAGGGAATAGAGGTGGACCAAGCTAAGGTAGAAGTAATTGAAAAATTACCACCACCTGCCAATGTTAAGGCAATCAGAAGCTTTCTGGGGCATGCAGGATTCTATAGGAGGTTTATAAAGGATTTTTCAAAAATCGCCAAACCTCTGAGCAACCTGCTAGCTGCTGACACGCCATTTATCTTTGATAAAGAATGTCTGCAGGCATTTGAGACTCTGAAAGCTAAATTGGTTACAGCACCAATAATCTCTGCACCAGACTGGACATTACCATTTGAACTGATGTGTGATGCCAGTGACCATGCCATTGGTGCAGTATTGGGACAAAGGCATGACAAGCTTCTGCATATCATTTACTATGCCAGCCGTGTTCTAAATGATGCACAGAAGAATTACACAACCACAGAAAAAGAGCTACTTGCAGTGGTTTACGCCATTGACAAGTTCAGATCCTATTTAGTAGGATCAAAAGTGATTGTGTACACTGATCATGCTGCTCTTAAATATCTACTCACAAAGCAGGATTCAAAACCCAGACTCATCAGATGGGTGTTGCTTCTGCAAGAGTTTAACATAGAAATAAGAGACAGAAAAGGGACAGAAAATCAAGTAGCAGATCACCTGTCCCGAATAGAACCAGTAGAAGGGGCGTCCCTCCCTCTCACTGAGATCTCTGAAACCTTTCCGGATGAGCAACTGTTTGCCATCCAGGAAGTGCCATGGTTTGCAGACATTGCAAACTACAAGGCAGTGAGATTCATACCCAAAGAGTACAGTAGGGTGCAATCAAAGAAATTAATCACAGATGCAAAGTACTATCTTTGGGATGAACCATATCTCTTCAAGAGATGTGCAGACGGAGTAATCCGTAGATGTGTGCCTAAAGAGGAAGCACAGAAGATCCTTTGGCATTGCCATGGATCACAGTATGGAGGACATTTTGGAAGTGAGCGAACAGCCACAAGAGTCCTCCAAAGTGGCTTCTACTGGCCTACTCTCTATAAAGATTCCCGTGCATTTGTGCTTAATTGTGACAGTTGCCAAAGATCAGGCAACCTACCTCACAGCTATGCCATGCCTCAACAAGGAATCTTGGAGATTGAGTTGTTTGATGTATGGGGCATTGACTTCATGGGACCCTTCCCACCATCATACTCAAGCACTTATATTCTGGTGGCAGTGGATTATGTATCCAAATGGGTGGAGGCTATTGCAACACCCACCAATGACACTAAAATAGTGTTAAAATTCCTCCAGAAACACATCTTCAGCAGATTTGGTATCCCTAGAGTGTTAATCAGTGATGGGGGCACTCATTTCTGCAATAAACAGCTTTATGCTGCTCTGGTTCGTTATGGAGTTAGCCACAGGGTAGCTACTCCATATCATCCACAGACTAATGGGCAAGCTGAAGTCTCAAATAGAGAACTCAAAAGAATCCTGGAACGGACTGTAATTAACCGTAGAAAGGATTGGGCAAGAAGCTTGGATGATGCTCTATGGGCATACAGAACAGCATTCAAGACCCCTATAGGGACCTCTCCATACCAGCTTGTGTATGGAAAGGCATGTCACTTGCCAGTGGAACTGGAACATAAGGCCTACTGGGCAACCAGATTCCTAAACCTTGATGCCAAATTAGCTGGAGAAAAACGATTGCTTCAGTTAAATGAGCTAGAGGAATTTAGACTCAATGCTTTCGAGAATGCAAAGATTTATAAAGAGAAAGCGAAAAGATGGCATGATAAGAAATTGTCATCCAGAGTCTTCGAGCCGGGGCAGAAAGTTCTGCTATTTAATTCTAGGCTCAAATTATTCCCCGGGAAATTAAAATCCCGGTGGAGAGGTCCATATGTCATTACAAACGTATCACCATATGGATACATAGAGCTTCAGGATAATGACTCTAACAAAAAGTTCATTGTTAATGGACAAAGAGTCAAACATTATCTTGAAGGCAATTTTGAGCAAGAATGCTCAAAACTGAGACTTGATTAAAACTCAGTAATAGTCCAGCTAATGACATTAAAGAAGCGCTTGCTGGGAGGCAACCCAGCCAATCACAAAATTTAATTTCATTCGTATTAAATTTTTTACAGGTATATGTCAAGGTATCTTCAAGGTGAAATAGCAAATGGTTGAAGTCACAGAGTTACAGGGAAGTTTGGAAGCTCACTGGCGTGAAAAAGCCAGTAAGAAATACTTTGGGCGTTAAACGCCCAAAAGAAGCTCCCACTGGGCGTTTAACGCCAGTAAGGGTAGCCATCTGGGCGTTAAACGCCAGAAAGGAGCATCTTCTGGGCGTTAAACGCCAGAAAGATGCACCTTCTGGGCGTTTAACGCCAGTCTGCTAGCATCTTGGGCGTTCAGAAAAATGCCCAGTGACGAAGGACTTTCTGGCGTTCAACGCCAGAAAGAAGCACCAGATGGGCGTTGAACGCCCAGGAGAAGCAACATGTGGGCGTTGAACGCCCAAAACATGCACCATGTGGGCGTTCAACGCCAGGATGATGGGAGGAGGTACAATTCGTTTTTCTTCATAATTTTTCAAAATTTTTATGTTTCAATTCATGATTTCTTGCATAAACATATTTTAAATTATCACCTTCAATTCCAAAAGTTTTTATCCTAATTTCTAAAATCCCTTTTTCAAAAACATCAAATGTATCTTAATTCATAAACACAAATCTTTTTCCAATCCAATTCTTTTTCAAATATTTTTAATTTCTTCTCATATCTTTTTCAACTCATCTTATCTTTATTTGAAAATGCCTTTCCTTCTACTCCTCTCCTTTCCTTTCTTTTGCTTGAGGACAAGCAAACCTCTAAGTTTGGTGTGATTTGCCATGATCACTGAGCTAAAACTCATTAAGATCATGGCACCTAAGAGAACAGGAAGAGCAAGGATGTGAACTTAAGGGAGCTGAAGCGTCAGAAATTAATTCTTGAAGGCACCCCACAGACTGGAGGAACATCCACTTCCCAAAATACAGGTTGTTAAGTTCTAATTCCAGCTTTAACTCTGTGATAGTATTATTATAGGATTTTACCTTAGAAGTTATATAGGAGTAGTAGTAATTAGCATATCTTTTTTGACTTTATTTCCAATTAAGCTATAATTTATTTTTCTCATCATCATCAGGCATGAATAAAGTAGTAGATTTTTTTTGAATAAAGAAGTAATCTATATTTTTCGAGTTCTTAATAATAAAAACTATAATTAATTATGTGTGGTGGCAATACTTTTTGTTCTCTGAATGAATGCTTGAACAGTGCATAAATTGTACTTTGAATTTGATGAATATTGGCTCCTGAAAGGATGAGGAACACGAAAAATATTATTGATGATCTGAAAAATCATGAAATTGATTCTTGAAGCAAGAAAAAGCAGTTCAAAAAAAAAAAAAACAAGCCATGAGCACTAGCCAAGAGTAAAAAAGGGATCCAAGGCTTTGAGCATCAATGGATAGGAGGGCCCAAGGAAATAAAATCCAGGCCTAAGCGGCTAAACCAAGCTGTCCCTAACCATATGCTTGTGGCATGCAGGTCCAAGTTACAAGCTTGAGACTGAGTGGTTAAAGTCGTGATCCAAAGCAAAAGAGTGTGCTTAAGAGCTCTGGACACCACTAACTGTGGACTTTAGCAAAGCTAAGTCACAATCTGAAAAGGTTCACCCAGTTATGTGTCTGTGGCATTTATGTATCTGGTGGTAATACTAGAAAACAAAGTGCTTAGGGCCACAGCCAAGACTCATAAAATAACTGTGTTCAAGAATCAACATACTACACTAGGAGAGTCAATAATACTATCTGAATTCTGAGTCCCTAAGGATGCCAATTATTCTGAAAATTTAAAAGATACAGGGGGATGCCAAAACTGTTCAGAAACAAAAAGCTACAAGCCCCGCTCATCTAATAAGAATATGAGCTTCATTTAAAACTCTAAAATATTATTACTTCTTAATTTCTGCTAAAGCCTATTTTATTTATCTAGTTGCTTGAGGACAAGCAATAGTTTAAGTTTGGTGTTGTGATGAGCGGATATTTTATACGCTTTTTGGGGGTAATTTCATGTAGATTTTAGTATGTTTTAATTAGTTTTTAATAGAATTTTATTGGTTTTTAAGCAAAAATCATATTTCTGGACTTTACTATGAGTGTGTGTATTTTTCTGTGATTTCAGGTATTTTCTGGCTGAAATTAAGGGAGCTGAGCAAAAATCTGACTTGGGCTGAAAAAGGATTGCTGATGCTGTTGGATCCTGACCTCCCTGCACTATAAATGGATTTTCTGGAGCTACAGGAGTCCAATTGGAGCGCTCTCAACGGCGTTGGAAAGTAGACATCCAGGGCTTTCCAGCAATATATAATAGTCCATACTTTGCGCAAGGATAGACGACGTAACTTGGCGTTGAACGCCAAGTTTATGCTGCTGTCTGGAGTTAAACGCCAGAAAAACGTCATGATCCGGAGTTGAACGCCCATAACACGTCATAACCTGAAGTTTAACGCCAAGAAAGGCCTCTACTCGTGGATAGCTTTAATCTCAGCCCCAGCACACACCAAGTGGGCCCCAGAAGTGGATTTCTGCACCAATTATCTTAGTCTATTCATTTTCTGTAAACCTAGGTTACTAGTTTACTATTTAAACAACTTTTACAGACATTTCTTGGACCTCATGACATTTTCAGATCTGAATTACATACTTTGTGACGGCATGAGTCTCTGAACTCCATTGTTGGGGGTGAGGAGCTCTGCAACGTCTCGATGATTTAATACAATTCCTTTGTTTTCCATTCAAACACGCTTGTTCTTATCTAAGATGTTTATTCGCGCTTAATTGTGAAGAAGGTGATGATCCGTGACACTCATCACCTTCCTCAATCCATGAACGTGTGCCTGACAACCACCTCCATTCTACATCAGACTGAATGAATATCTCTTAGATTCCCCAACAGAATCTTCGTGGTATAAGCTAGATAGATGGCGGCATTCATGAGAATCCGGAAAGTCTAAACCTTGTCTGTGGTATTCCGAGTAGGATTCCAGGATTGAATGATTGTGACGTGCTTCAAACTCCTGAGGGCTGGGCGTTAGTGACAGACGCAAAAGAATCAATGGATTCTATTCCAACCTGATTGAGAACCGACAGATGATTAGCCGTGCTGTGACAGAGCATAGGAACGTTTTCACTGAGAGGATGGGAGGTAGCCATTGACAACGGTGACACCCTACATAGAGCTTGCCATGGAAGGAGCCTTGCGTGTGTTGAAGGATTTCAAGGAAGAGTTGAAGTCAAAGGACAAAGCATCTCCAAAACTCCAACATATTCCCCAGTACTGCAAAACAAGTAACTCTATTGTTCAAGTAGTAACTATTTATTTTATGCCCTTTTCTTTATTAAAATACGAGGCTAAAGAACTCTATTGGTATCCTGACTAGGATTAATAAAATAAACATTGATTGCTTCAAGCCAATAATCTCCGTGGGATCGACCCTTACTCACGTAAGGTATTACTTGGACGACCCAGTGCACTTGCTGGTTAGTTGTGCGAATCACAAATTCGTGCACCAGTATGCCTTAAGATCCTTTTCTTCCAACCCGAGTTTGTCAAAAGCAGTTTTAAACAGGATGTCAGCCGAGCTACCTTGATCTACTAAGGTCTTGTGAAGATTTGCGTTGGCGAGGATCATTGTTATCACCACGGAGTCGTCATGGCCAGGGGTTATCCCTTGAGCATCCTCTTTGGTAAATGAAATGGTGGGCAAGTCGGGAAGTCTGTTATCTTCTCCGACTTGGATACCTCTTTGAGATGTATTTTCTGTTATGATTTTGATATTCCTTCTTCCGCGAATCCCCATCAATCATATGTATATGTCGCTCAAGGTGGGGGGTTTGAGGTGGACGTTCTTGCCGTCCTCTTTCCTCATCCTTCTTTCTCTTCCTTAGGTCATCCGACCTGTCTGCCAAGTATCTGTCTAGTTGGCCTTCTCTGACCAACTTTTCTATGACATTCTTTAAATCATAACAGTTGTTGGAGAGTGCCCATAGAGTTTGTGATACTTGTAATATTCTGTTTGACTTCCTTCCTTCTTGTGCTTAATTGGACGAGGAGGTGTAAGCTTTTCTAAATGGCATATCTCTCTATACACATCCACTAGAGAGACCCCAGAGGGAAGTATCATTGTGGTATCTTCAAGGTTATAATCTTTCTTTTTCTTTGGTTCTTTATCTTTTTCCCAAGGTGAATAGAGAAAGTTGGTCCTCAAGAGTGGTTCTCTTAGTCGGGAGTTTTCTTCTGTGTTAATATATTTCTCTGCCCGCTCTTGTACTTCGTTCAGGAAAGTCGAGTGTCGCTTGGATATGGATTGAGAGAATGACCTTTCTTTGAGGCCGTTAACTAGCCCCATGATCAAGGTTTCAGTGGGTAGATTTTATATCTCCAAGCATGCTTTATCGAATCAGTCCATATAGTCTCGAAGCATTCCCCCGTTTCTTGTTTAATTCCTAACAAACTCGGGACATGCTTTACTTTATTCTTTTGGATAGAAAATATGGTAAAAAACTTCCTTGCCAGGTCGTCGAAGTCAGTGACCGACCTGGCGGGTAAGTTATCAAACCATTTCATTGCTAGTTTGGTTAAAGGAGTTAAGCGTCAAAGTAGTCTCTGAAGTTGCACTCGAGCCTCAAAGTAATATCTGAAGTTAATAATTATCCAAATTTATCCTCGAAGTTTCACTCTGAGACTCATAGTAGTCCTTGAAACATTTTCCGTTCCTCGAAACCTTGAAACGACGTCGTTTGAATTAAAAAAAAAAAAAGAAAAAAAACGTAGCATAGAACCTCCGATTCAAAAAAAAAGAGAAAAAAAAAAAGAAAGAAGAAGCGTAGCGTAGAACCCCTCCTCCCCCCTCCCCCCATTCCCAATATGTTCCCTTCCCCTTCTCCATCCCCATCCCCAACCCCTTTCCCTCCCCCAACCTTCTCCTTCCCTTTCTCCATCCCCAACCCGTCTCCTTTCTCTCCCCCAACCCTTCCCCTTCCCTTTCGACTTCCTTAACCTGATGCTCTTCTCCTTCTCCTTCCTCCTCTGCGTTCCCAACCTAAGCTCCTTTCCTTTTCCATTCTCCTTTCTAATCTGATGCCCTCCCACTCCCGAGTTATACTCTCACACTCACAAGAGCTCTCCTCAATCTTCGCTGCCGCCGCCTCTTGCCAGCCTCTTTTTCAATGCCGCGTCGCTCATCCCCCACCCCAACCTAGACTCTCACACTCAAACACAGTAGAGGTAAAGGCACAAAGCCTCAACCTTCTCTATCATTGTTACGCTGCTCGCTAGCCTTTGTCTTGTTGTCGCGTCGCTCGCCAGCCTCCATCTCTGCTCGATCTCCCTTTTCTCTCCTTTGACACGGTTCTCTCTCTCACCCATGGTGATTTTTTTATTTTTTTATTCAATCATTGTTATTTAATGTTTTGTGTGATTGTTGCTGTTGATCCTATTTTAATATAACAAAAATGGTTAATTTTAGTTGTTTTCTATTCTGTAATTATTATTGGTTTTTTTGTTGTTGCTATTTTTTGTGCTTGTTGCTGTTTATGTTGATTGATGCTTGCCATTTAAGTTGATTGATCTTTTCTGATTAATGATTATTTTTTTGTGTGATATTTTGTGTTGGTTTTTATTTTTGTGATCTATTGAAGAAGAAGAAGAAGAACAGAGTTGAAGAAGAAGAAGAAAGGGATTGTTGTTTTTTTTTAATATAAAACGACAACGTTTTCTACACTTCTTTTCTCTTTTTATTTTTTAGTTTAAAATGACGTCATTTCAAGGTTTCGATGCACAAAAAATGCTTCAGGGATTACTATGAGTCCCGGAGTGCAATTTCGAGGATAAATTTGGGTAATTATTAACTTCAGGGATTACTTTGAGGCTTGAGTACAACTTCAGGGACTACTTTGAGGCTTAACTCTTGGTTAAAGTGGTCGGGAAGGCTTTGTAGCGGGTGGCGTCCGAGGCATCAGCCAGATAAATCCGACTCTTAAAGTTGTTGAGTGGTGCCTTGGGTTGGTCATTCCGTTGTAGAGATCCATATCGGGAGATTTGAAATTCTTTGGAACTTTGGCCCGCATGATCTCTTCCACAAATGGATCTTCTCCTCCTAAGGGGACTTTCTTCCCTATCTACTCGGTTATTCTGGCTTCGAAGGTCAGCCTCTAGTTTTAGGAGCTTTTCTTCTAGCTTTCTTTATCACCTTACCTCTCTCCACAGTTCCCTTTCTACTTCCGGTTGTCGCTTAGCTTCTTGTTTGAGCAGCTCTAGTTGCTCTCATTGGCCATGGACTATACCTGGTATCTCCATTGTTTGCGAAGGTTCTTTATTCTCAAGGTGATGGATCTCTGATTGGATCTATATTTGAGGGGGGGTTCTTGATGTTCCCTATCCGTGGGGGCCATTTGTTTGCTGTGGTGGAAGTATGACGAGGGCATGGTCCTCTTGTTGGGGCTCAAGTTCAGATTCTGATGCCATATGCCCGTCTTCATACTGGTGGTCCGCCATTATCAGTGATTGAATCCCAAATCTCCATCAACGGCGTCAATGTTTCGAGGGGTACCTGAAATGTTGATTTGAGCCTGGATGTGAGGTACAGAATCCTTATAAGGCAGCGTCCGACTTGTTTGGTGTTGAGGTGCCACCGTCCGAGTTCTTCATGAAGAGGTGGGGATGGTATCTGTAAGAGACTCCAATGCTTAAGTTAGTAAGGGTTTTAGGCAGGTTTTTGTAGATTAGAACGTAAATTATACCTGAAGAGTGTCAGTGTACTTATAGTATAATCAATAACCATCTTTGTTGGAGTAGTTCCACCTTTGTTGGTGGATGACCGTTCCTTTTATCTTGGGATTTGTTGAGATCTATCTTTTAGAAGAGATAGAAATACGTGGAGAGATTCACGGAGGCAATCACATATTTGGACAAGTAGAATTGGGCTCCTTTCACGATGTCCGACTTTTTTTAAAAAGGTCGGGTATGCTATAGAGGCCGCCTCTTTTGGTGGGCCTTCCTTCGTTATTGGACCTGGCTTTATTTGTTGGGTCAGAGTATGAACAACAACAAAACAATTAAAAATATATAACTTAAATAATAAATAGAGTTCACGTCCCAAAGAATTGTTTTATTTAACTAAAAAATTATTATTTATGTATTTTTTTTTCAAAATCTAATAAAATGGATGGATTCAAATAAAAAAAATTTCAAAATTAATAAGAATAAAATCCTAAATGCAGTTAAAAATTAAAACTGGTGCAGTAAATTACTTATAGATCTTGAAAAAAAAATACATATATCGTTTTTTTTTTTTTGTTGATATGATATTTTTTTTCTTAATGAATAAAAACTTATTTGTTCTTTGCATACTTTTTTTATTGGGCCGATGACCAAGGTTTTTTGGTCATATTCTATCGCAACTTATCAATATTTATCTGTAACATTTCTTTATAAATCGATTTATGTAAAATCGAAAAATGAAGCAATTTATCTAAATTGAACACAAAAATATATGCAACCAAAAATATATTTTTCTAAATTTCTTTATATAGCACTTTCCAACTTCTTTAATCATGATTCATCATATCCAAATTTTCTTCACTTTCAAGTTACCTCATTTTCCTAGTTCAATCCCCTCCACTACCATTATGACTCAAATCTAGGGTCTTAGAGAGTAAAAATAGAGGTTTAGAGGTTCGAAATTAGATTTTAAAACATAAAATTCACTTTGCTAGAAACAGGAGCGTCACGTACGTATGCACCTTACTTGCGTATGCAAAGGCTCATTTTATCTTGTTCATGTATGCAAGCACCTTGCTCACGTACGCAAGATTTCAAACCCGAAAGGGTTGATCGCATTGTGTGCAGGTGGTCGCGTACGCAACCCCTCAAAATCAATGCTCGCGTACGCATGCACCTTGCTCGCATACACGAGATGCCCAACCCAAAAAAGTTGGTTGCATACGCAAGTTCTGCAGAATGGGTAAAAATGCTGAATGCTGCAGAATTTTAGTTTTACACACCGAACTTTTGACGGGCATAACTTTTTCATTTTAAAACATTTTTCATCCGTTCTTCAAATAGTGTAAACTTCACGAACCCATTTTGATGTGAGATAAGTTTGAAAAATATTAGGGGTCCGGAAGCCGAGTTATGACTCACCAAAGTTCGGCCAAAAATAAGATTTTTACAAAACTTCTCCAACCTCTATTTTACCAAAAATCATATCTCATTTCTAATATTCCCAGCTTATAAGCCACATCAAGACATACCAAATCATACCTTGTTATCCCACATTCATACCATGACATTCTTTTATACAAATTTATCAAGACCAATTTCAACAAGCTTAACACCCACAATCATACAACATAAGTCATCATCAATACATAAGCATTCTCAACCCACCACAAATAATCACTATTCATATCAAATATTATCATCATAAATCCATATCATTATCGAACATCACATAGTCTCATCAACTTCATCACTCGACACAATTATCATTAATCATTCAACATACAATCCAACCACTCAACTCAACAACACTAACAACAAGTACTCATATGTACACTAATCAAATTAATAACCGACTCCAATCCAAGCTTATCCTATGGTCATCTAACCTAAATTTTTACAAGACATTATATATTAAATACGAGAAACCAAAACCATATCTTGGCCGATTTCCTCGTATAACTCAAGAACAACCCCACAAGGCAAGCTCACAAGTTCCACCACCACAATCAGCCCCCAAAGCTCCCAATTATATTTCCATCTCCTCAATTAGCCTCTAAAACACATATATACATACTTTGTATATGCCTCAATTAAGCAAAAACCCACTAATTCTTCAAGTCAATTTGATCTTTGTTATGTACTGGGCTTTGTAGAGATCGCACTGCAGTCGCGTGGCCGCAAACGGTACGACGATCAGAGCTACGGATCAAGTTATTTGAGATTTAGTGAAGGGTTAGGATTTGGAACTTATCCTCTTCCCTCTTGTGTTTCTGCGTTCTTCACATGCATAGGAAAGAAAATGAGCTGAAGCTCATTGTATAAGTAAGTTGGGTTGGGTTTTTGGGCCCGGTTTGACTGATCGGCCCAATTTTGGGCCAATTTCTTTAAAATTAGTGTCAAAATTTTTATTTTAATTAGCTCTATCTCATTAAAATATAAAATTCTAGTTTTTAATTTTCTTTAATACATATTAATTTATGATTTAATTATTTAGTAATTATTCGAATTTTACAATGAGGGGTGACAGTGCAGTGAGAAGGGAGAGTGATGAAGGGGTTAGCTGTATAGAAGTTGGTTAGAGTATGAACAACACAATGAATCTCTAAATTGAAGAAGGGTTATGTAAATGAGAATTAGGAATTTAGGGTTTCTCTCTTTTCGTATATATGGCATGTAAAATGACTAAAAAACATATATGAAAAATAAACTATTAAGAACAATTAAGTAAATTTATGAATTTTAGGAATTAGCGAGGATGGGATGGGGGATCCCTGCTCGGGTCCCGCGCCTACCTCAGGAAAATTTTATCCCCCGTTTCTATTCTCGTGAGAAAAATTTTCCACAGTCGGATCCCCATTTAGCGCGGTCCCCGTGAAAATCCTCACGTTTCGGCAAGTTTTGCCAACCCTAATTTGGACTCCACCGACTTTAATCTTATTTTATCTACGGGTGAAGAATTTTTCGACACAAATTCTACCCACAACCTAAAGTTCTTCACCTGATCCTATCCAATCTTATTTGTAAAAAAATATATTTTTTCAATCAAATACAATATTTAATTATTTTATATTAGTAAAATAGAAAATATAAAACTAACTCTGTATTAAAATTAAAAGTAACAAAATAATATAAAAAAGGATAAATTTATTGAAGGGAGAAAATATTAGTTTGATCCATATTAATTTTAATATGAATTTAATTTTGATGCACTATTAGTGTAAAGTTGTTTTACATGTGCATCTAATTATGTATTGTCACATTAGTAAAAATAAATACATTTTATATTGACCGCATGAATGATCATTCAAAAGAACGGATGTGATTACACGACTATGTAAAATGCTTTACACTAGCAATACATCAAAATTAAACTCTTAATATATATATATATATATATATATATATATATATATATATAGACACACACACACACATATAGAGAGAGGGGGGTAAATACCAATTCAGTACCTGAAAGATTCTTGCGTTGAAAAAATGGTACCTAACTTTTGTTATCAATAAAATAGTGTTTGAATGATTTTAAAAATTGACGAGCGTGTCCCTGAACTCACTGGAGCACATTTCCGACGATAAGGATATTGAAGTGACCACTGGATTTTGATGATATGGCGTATCTCTCTAGAAAATTACTAAATTGTCCTTTATAATTAGTTTAAAATTTTAAAATCCCAATCTTTTGCCCTAGGTTTTGCTAAGCTAGAAAATGTACCTCCACCCCTCCTTTTACTGTCGTCCGCCACCTTCCTCCCTCTCACCGCTAAGCTCATCCCCTCTCACTGCTTCCCCTTCTCACTCTCAAGGTCACCGCAAAACCATCGTTACGCGCCTAAGATCCAACCTGAGGAGAACATTGTCGTTGCGTGCTTGACTCAGCATAAGTAGAATGTCGACTTCGCGCGCTTGAGGAGAATCGTCAGAGGCAGAATCGTCCCATCATAGGTAAAAGCATCATATTCTTCATCGCGCCAAAAGAGAATCGTCTTCATCGCCATCGGGCAAGATCATCAGAGGTAGAATTGTCTTCATTACAATCTGGTTTTCGTCGCCGCCTCCAACAAAATCGTTCTTTATCATCGTTGTTAGTATTTTCGTCATTGGTTGCTCTTCCTTGAAGTAAGCCAGCCTCTTTGCATTTTTTCTTTTGAATGTGAATAAAACTAAAATTAAGTTGTGCTGAATTTTTATTTATAAGGTTACTGATGGTGATGAATAGAATTTGTATCGTTGGAGTTGCTACTGAACTGATTTTTTACTATTCTTCAATTTTTGTTTTTGATTTTTCTTTCTGAATTTTTTTGTTTTATTGTTTGGCTTATTATATTGTATAATAGAAGCACAGTCATTAAGAAGATCATGGATTAAAAAAGATATCGCTCTGGTTTTTAGACTAGTAATAATGGTGGTGGTACTTAGAACAATAATAGAAGAGTAGGGAGGGATCGTGGAAGGTACAAGGAAAATCCTTTTGCAGAGGCTGACGCGGAGAATGATAACTTAAGATAAGAGAATTAGAAATTTTTCTAGTTTATAATTGTTTAATTAATTATAAAAACAACTCAGTAATTAGTCAAAAAAATATGTCATATCATCAAATTTGATGACTACCTCAGCATTTTTTTATTGATCTTCAACAAATTCAAGAACATGTTTATCAATTTTTAAAAGTTTTTAAAAATAATTTTATTAATAACAAAAATTAGATATTATTTTATTAATGTTAAAATTTTTTAAATATTAAATTGATATTTGCCACTCTATATATATAAAAATTACAAAAAAAAAAGGATAAGCTTAGCCCTAAATCTTCATCCAACCCTATATGTAGCTGAATCCTCTGTTTTCAACCCAAATCACTACAGGTTGGATTTGATCCGCGGATATAATTAGCATTGTGAGTCCTAATCCTTCGCCATATATAGTTGAGATTTTCTACATAGTAGTTGTTGAAGTCAATTACATTTTAAAAGTAGTATTAGATCAATAATACTATTTATATTAAAAAAAAAACTCTTGATATCTATATAATAGTATATTTATTATTAATTAATTATATATCTACATTATTTTTAACTAAGAAAATAAAAAAAATGTGTATTGATGGTTAAAAAGTACTGATTGCAAAACAATGTCTACAATTAAAAAAAATAAACTCTATCCAATCTTCTCTAAAATAACATATAAATTATTTTCTATAATATGTCACATCTTAATTAGATATTTATTTTTAATTTGAATTTTTATCTTAACCATATTAGATTATATTGTAATTAAATTTTAAAAGGAGTGAATATATAATTTATTAAAAATTTAGAAACCGATTTTTTTAATTTTTCAAATTACGGTAGGCCTAATCCTAAATTCTTTTTTCTCGTTCTCTCTTAATGTCACTCAGCAACTATTCCTCACTAGTCAGCCTCTCCTAAAGTCTCGAACGGCCTAACTCCAAAGTCTAGAAGTCACAATCGGCTCTTCTGATTGATTGATTCATCTCGCCAGTTTCGGTGTGTCTCTAACACTGCGTCGTCGCGTCTGTGACTTCCTTGCTCTGCGTCACCACGTCTCCTTGCTCTAGTGCGTCTCTCGTCGTCACATTTTTATTCGTCGCTGCTGTCACCATGACCAGAGTATGCTTCGCCGTGCTTGGACAGGTTGGTTTTCTCTCTTATCTGCGTCCTTAGAACTTCCTATCATTTTTTAGTTATTCAGTTGGTTTATAATTTAATTACAATCAACGAGGCAGTGCTATTTGGGAGGCGCAACGAGGATGAAAGAATGGGAGAGGAGTGAAAGGCCAAAATCTATTACAGAAAGTTAAGATATACCTTCTGAAAATGATTTGAAAAAAAAATCATATTTTAATTTTTATTTTTTAATATTTTAAAAAATTGAATAATTACCCATTTTAAAAATTAATTTAATTATAAAGAGTAATATTAGGGAGACAAAAAAAAACAGCCAAAACTTGCCTTATTTAGTATTTATTAATTGTCGTGATAATTAATGAATACTAAATAAAATAAATAGTCTAAACAAAATTAACCTAATAACCAATTAAAAAGTGATACGTCGTACAAGATAAATTACATATTCTTTTATAAAAAATACGGTAAAATTCACCATAAAAAATGTATTCGTAGTAAAATTAGTATAAATTTCATAACATTATAGACAACAGCACATACAAACATAAAGAATTAAACAACCCTCCAACACCTGTAAATTACAAGGAACATTCATCAGTGAACAAATAAAATATTGATAGCAGAATAGGGGCAAATATGGATAAATAACATAAAAAAATTAAATGGATCGGAGTACAATATTTTATAAATATTCTTAATGATTTTACGTTATATGTATATCTTGAAATTAGTTTTTTGTATGACTAACTTCGATTTAGACTATTTCATATAAATTTACGTCAAACGAAACTAATAACTTCAATTTAGTAGAAGCATCTTTTATGAAAGTAAATCAAAACTATAAAAATTGAACCCCACCCAAAATACATTAAATTTATTGGTTTCGATTTAATGATTTTAATGTCTATGATAAATCAAAATTACTTAATTCAATTTAATGTATTTTGATACATAAACCAGTAAATCAAATACATTATAAATTTTTATAATATTTATACCATCTTTTAAATCATTTATAATAATTATAAAAAATATTTAATTTAAAATTATTATTAAAATTTTAGTTATAATCGTTAGAATATAAATAATTACTATAAAAATTTTAAAAATTATAACAATATATAAATATAAAATGAATGAACAATTTAATACTAATTTGTTACAAAACTAATATAATTTGTAATAAAAAAACTAAGTTGTTATAAAATATTAAAATATTTTGTAATAAATTATCTTCTTATTACAAAACCTATAACAATAACTAATTTTTGTTAAAAAATAATTTATAATAATTTTGAATTTAATACAAAAATTATTACAAATACTCTATTTTTTTATAGCGTCTTTTTTAGGAGTTGATCCAAATATATCATTGAGTTGAATTTTTCAATTTTTGCATGTTCAATTCTTTTTCTTTTTATCTTTTGTTAATGTGTTTTTCTAACAGCCTATTCAAAAATTTTTAGTTCTATTGAATTGAATTTTATTAAAAATTGAATTTCAATTAGAATTAAATTAAATATTAGTGTTTGAAATGAGTTAATAAAACTATATAATTGAAAATGTTTGAAATATTTTATCAAATGAATTAAAATTTTATAATAAACAACTTTATTCTTTATTAATATAACATTATATTTAAATAATAAATATATTTATTTATTAAATTATATAAAATAATTAAAATATATCTAAAAATATTAAATTTAAAAAATATTATTATTAATTAAAAAATTAAATGGTTATTTATGGTTGATTCTAACGATAAACCAATAACAAAAAAATAAACATGAACTATCAAAAACCAATTTGTTAAGTAGTCTAATGACATAACAAGTAATAAAAGGCTAGTTATTAATAGTAAATTATAGCAGTTAATTCATATTATTAAAAAGAAACAAATTATGCCATTTTTTGCTAGTGTTATGATTGATACAACTTCACTTGAAATGGTCGAATATATTAGCAAATGCTTTGTGTCATTAATCTAAGTTAAACACTTAAAATTTATACATTTGTATATTTTTTTTAGATCTACTTAGTAGATCTTAAAAAAAAGGGTATATATTATTGTTTCGAAAGTTACCTGAAATGGTGATTTGGGTTTGAACGTGAGGTTTAGACTTCTTCTGAGGCAGCGACCAACTTGTGTTGGTGACGAAGTGCCGTCGTCCGAGTTCCTCATGAAGAGGTGGGGCATGCTACCTGCAAGAGACTCCGATACTTAAGTTAGCAAAGGCTTTAGCTAGGTTTTTAGTAGATCGGGATGTGAATATATTCGATGGGTGTCAGTATATTTATAGTAAAATAGATAACCACCTTTTTGGATTAGTTCTACTTTTGTTGGTGGACAACCGTTTTCGTTATCTTGGAGTTTGTTGAAATCTATCTTTTAGTGGAGATAGAGATAGTAAGAGAGATTCAGGGGAGACAGTTATTTATTTAAGTAAAACTAAACCTTTCTTGCTGTATCCGGCCTCTTTAAGAGGTCGGGTAAGTTGGAGAGGACATCCTTTTTGGATGAACTTTTTATTTTTATTGGTCTGACTTTATTTTCGGGTCAAGACATATGAACAATTATATTAAGTAAGTTGAAGGAAAGAAAAAAAAAAGAAATGAAAGTAGTGAGAGAAGAGAGAATGTGTGTTGAAAAGTGGGATGTATTGAGAGAAAGTGAATGAAAAAAATTAAGAAGTAATTAGATTATAAAGACATTTTAGATATTTTAAGTTTTAAGTAAAATTTTAATGAAATAAAATTCTAAATCAGACTTATTTAAATTGAAATTAATTTTAACAGAAAACAAAGAAATTAATTTATATTCTATCTAAATTAATTTAATTATTTTTGTTTTAAATATTGAAAGAATTAAATTCAATTTTCATAGAAATTAAATTTCTAGAGGTTTCCAAACACTCTGTAAATTTGTGATGCTATTGGTTATCGCTAATAGATTGACGAGAATTGATATGTTTGTTCACCTTAATAGAAGTTACTCCATGAATAAAGAATTCATATGACATGGAAGACTAAAACTTTGGTCTTGAATGAAAATGAAGAAGGGCATAAGGCCTCTAGGTTGACTTGGCCCCTTAGCTAAACTTCTAGTAAATTTTGAATGTTCTTCCTTCATTTCGTTAGGCCATGGTGGGAAAGTGATGGTATGCATGCATATCTCCACTTTGTTGATGATGCTATTTCCAATTTCGTTTGAATTAACTAAGTGATACCTAGGATTTAATTTATTATACGACTGGTATATGATATATGATCCTGTTGTGCAAAGTTATGCATGCTAACTGATACCGGAGAGCATTCATTTTCAACCTTTAATTGTTAAATATATTCACCTTTTTTCTCGTTATATTGTAATGTTTGAAAATAAATTAGGATATCAACTCTCAATAATATGAGATTTGTGATTGAGCATGTTCAATGTCTTTATTACTTATTTGGAATCTCTCATTGGTTAAATTATGTTCAATGTCTTTATTCCTCGTTTGTATACTACTAATCTTCTATTCAAAGCCTACTTATAATTCTTTTATTCCTCGTTTGTTCAATTATGTTTCTCATTTTTTTGGTTTTGCTGGACTACTAAGAATTAGAAATTTGGTATTATGGTTGGAGGCCACTAAAATAAAAATGCCTAAAACGTCTTTTTTTAAAGATGTTTTTATATTGTGTTTTAAATGGTTTTTGTATAATTTATTTGGTGTTTTTCATCACATATTATTAAATTTTTCAAAAAAATTTCTTTACAAAAATAATAAAAAAATATTTAATTTGGACTAAAACAAAAAAGGTAATAGATTAACTATTAGATTTTTTTAAAAGATTATTTACATAAAAAAATATATCACATTCATCAATATATATAAAACAAGCTCTTAAAATTTTTATAAATAAAAAATAATTAATTTTTATTCGTATAATATATAAAACAATTACTATATTATTATTATATTATAGATTAAAATTTACTAATTTAAATTTTATTTTTATTTTTAATATAAATATTAAAAATAAATAATTTTTTTATAACAAGATGTAATGTAACAAAATATATATAATATTAATTAGTTTTTAAAAATTCTGAAAAGATGGTGTTCCGAGGGTTACCTGAAACTGTAGGTCGATCTTGGATGAGATTGTCTGTGTTGGTCGGAACCGACGTGTCCGGCAGGTGGGTATCGGCCGGAGCTGGTGTGTCCGACTTGTTGGACTTGGTGGTGGTGCTGATCCTTCGTCCCCAGAGGGTGGGGGTACCTACAAGAGACTCCAATGCTTAAGTTAGCAAGGGTATTAAGCAGGTATTGAGTAGAATCAGAGCATGAGTTATACCTGGGTGCTCCAGTGTATTTATAATGGTGAGATGTGGCCTTCTGTGGATAAGATAAGTTAGTTATCTTATCTTATCTTATCTTTAAGTGAGGTCATCTTATCTTTAAGGGAACCGCCCTTCTCTCTGTAGGCTTGGGCCGCCTTAGGATTTGGGGCGTGTTCCTCTATTTGGGCCCTTTGTTTGGGCTTTCCTGTGACTTGGCCGAGTTCTTTGAGAAGAGGTCGGGTTGTCCGGACCTGAAGAGGTCGGTCGCTTTGCCTGTAGAACATTCCGGGTCGGACAGCTCGGCCCAGGGTATGAACAGTGCCCCTGCTTGAGCTCGGTCTTCTCTTTTTGAGGCCAAGTCCTTGACTTCGGTCCTTCTTCGGTGAAGCCGAACTCAAGCATTTTGTCGATCCCTTTGCAGCAGCTTTTGAATGTAGAACGTTTCCTCTAAAGGCGCGCGCTTTTATATTGGCGTTTTGGGAACGTGCGAGGGTTTAATGCTTTCCTTAATTTTAGCATTAATTGCCCCGTTTCCTTTTGGCTATTTATTTTGATTTTTGAAAGCCCAGAAACGGTTTCTCTTCTTTTGCCCTTTTCATAACTTCTCTTCTCCGTTCTCTCCGCTCTTCTATTTTTTTTGTTTTGCGCCTCTCCTTTTTTCTGTGTTTGCGTCGTCGTTTGGCGTTTCTGGAGCTTCTCTTTTCGCCTGGAGTTTTTACGTTTCTCCCTGCGACATTGCTCTTTGTTCGCGTTCTTTGTGAGAAGGTGTTCCCAGATTTCCATCTTCAGTTTCTTTGAAGCTCGCTGCCCTTTCCAGGTTGGTACTAGCTTTCTTGCTTCTTTCGTAGCTTCGTCTTTAGTTTTTTGGTGAAGTTCTATTTTTGCATGTTTGAAAGCTTTGAACCTTTTTGTGATCTTTGCTTTTGTTTCCTTCGCGGTAAACGTGTTTTGCTCTCTTTCATGCTCTTTTTGGCATTTTCGTCGAGGCTTTTCTAGGGTTTTGTTGCTTCTGACAGAGAATCTACATCTGTTCCTTGCTTTTGGAGGTTTGCTTTTTGCCTGATCTTTGAAAAAAGGTTGCATCTTTAATGGTCTCTGCTTGGCGTGTTTGATGTTTAGGATTGCTTGGCAGGCTTGTAATGATTTGTTGTGTTTTTCTTTGGTGAAAAGCGTTTGTTGTTTTGAATCCTTTTTGAGAAATGCTAGGATGTGAGCTGTAGAGTATTTCTGGAAACCTTGCTTTGTTACTGCCTCCAAAGGATGCCCCAGGACTTTTGGTTTGAGTCCTGGGGATTTCCTTTTACTGCTTTTTAGACTGATCTGTTGTGGTCGTGTAACATTGCTCCATCCCAGCTTCACCCCAATTCCTGGGGTTTTATTAAAAATTTCCAACTTCTCTGTAGTGAACTAGATGTAACACCTTCCCAGACTCTTTTTCTTTACTTGTTTGTTTCTGCCAAGCTTGGCGGTTCTTCAAAAAAGAAAGCTTCTTGGGTTTCTTTCCGGTCCGCCCAGGACCATTAAGTGTTTGCAATGTATGATGAGTCCTTTAAGGACTTCAAGAACTACTTTTTTAAAGTTCGAGCTGTTGAGGGGGCCCGCCCCTTTTTTCTTGATGAAAATGACGAGCCTGCTTTTCCTCTAGAGTGGCAAAAGAATGTAAGAGTGCCACGTTACACATGGGAAATGCTTAGTGAGGTTGAGCGGGCTTTCGTAGTTGTTCTTGAAGATTTGTGGGGGAAGCCTCCCCATCTGGATACGAAGAGATTTCTGAATGATCCGTCCTTGGTTCGGCCTGCTTTGGGTATTTGTTTGTCTATTGGTCCGACTTGCCTCTATATTTATTTCCTTTTTTGTTCCTCTTTTGTAACTCTTTGTCGTGGTTGTTTTTGTGTTTGCAGAGATGTCTAAGAACAATGACTCCATGAAGGCCTTCAAGAAGGCGAAGAAGGCAACTGCTGCTTTAAACATTTCGGCCAAAGTGGTCGGCGAGGGGTCTTCCCAAGCTCCAGTTAAACCTCCTATTCCGAGTTCTCCCGGGCCGAGGAAAGTAATTCCTATTCCTCGGGTTCGTCTGGTCGATCCTCCACAATCTTCTACAGCAGCTCCTGGTGCCCCTCCTAGCAAGAAGCAAAAAACATCCGAGCCTTTTAACTTGGATGCCCCGGACTTTGATGCCATTGAGTTTGTTGACCAGCAAATTGCCCCCTATGGTGGGATTTCCATGGACGACGTGTCTCTTCTAAAGCATTTGTATTTTATTACCCAAAATAGTGTGAAGATGGCCCATATGGGTGCGGCTATTTTTCGAACAATTCAGGGGATTCCGGTTCATGCTACCAAATCTTTTATGGAGGAGGCCAAGTCAGAATTTGATCGAATCAAGGGTCTGAAGGAGGAGTTGGAGGTGAAACTGGCCAAGGTGGAGAAGAAACTGGAGGGTGAGAAGGCCAGCTCTATTGCTTTTGCTGCTTCTCTGAAGCTGGCCGAAGACATGGCTTTGAAACATAAGGATAGCTATGTCTCGGCTTATAGGGAATTGATGCGTCTTCGGGAGGATTTGGAAACAACTCGGGTTAATTATGGTGAGCTTCAGGGTAACCTTGTGGGTAGCGTAACTGCTGCCTCCGAGAATCTGATGGAGCAGTTCCGGGTTGTAGCTCCTGATGCCGACTTGACTCTCATCAGTTTGGACAATGTTGTGAGAGATGGTAAGATTGTCCCTGATGACCAGGATGATGATGAGACTGATCCTCCTCCAGTGCCTTCTCTTAAGGTGTCGACCTCCTCTGTTCCTCCTGTTCCATCTGATCCGGACTGCCAGGTCCTGAACCGGGATGATGGAACTGTAGATGCTGTGCCCCTACAGACTCGTCCTCTTTCTCCCCATACTGATGCTGCTGGGAAGGCCTCTGATCTTAGTTGATCTTTTTTCTTGGATATTTGTGTATATGGCTCGTTTTGTGGGTTTTTTGAACTGTTTATTATTTTGTTTGATTACTGACACTTTTCAGTTGCCTACTTGGCAACTTTTATAAAAACAAAAGTAGCTTTCTGAGGTTGGCTTTTGGTGACCCTTGAAGCTTTATCGTATTATGCATGATATCTGTTGGAATTTTACTGTTTGGCCCCTTTTAGGTTGCTTTCGTGCTTGTTGCTTGTAGCTTGGATCCTTTTGAGGCCGTGTATGTGGGGGGGGGGGGTCCAGCTTGTTTCTCAGTTTCCTTGCTCTTGTTTGTATTTTTAGCGCCTCGTAACCGATTTCTTTATGTTGGTCCCCTTCTAAGTTATTTTTGTAATCCTCGTTCTTGGACCTTTATCAGATCTCTTTCAGGGACTATTTGTATAACTTTTTAGTAGCAGGAGTCCGACTTCGTTATGTCGGTCTCCTTTAAGTTATAGCGTAATCCTCTTTCTTGGATCTTTATTAGATCTCTTTCAGGGACTATTTGTATAACTTTTTAGTAGCAGGAGTCCGACTTCGTTATGTCGGTCTCCTTTAAGTTATAGCGTAATCCTCTTTCTTGGATCTTTATCAGATCTCTTTCAGGGACTACTTGTATAACTTTTTTTTTTAATGGTAGGAGTCCGACTTGGTTATGTCGGTCTCCTTTAAGTTATAGCGTAATCCTCTTTCTTGGATCTTTATCAGATCTCTTTCAGGGACTACTTGTATAACTTTTTTAATGGTAAGAGTCCGACTTGGTTATATCGGTCTCCTTTAAGTTATTTTTTGTAGTCCTCTTTCTTGGACCTTTATAAGATCTCTTTCAGGGACTACTTATATAACTTTTTAGTTTGGGACTGACTTTGTTATGTCAGGCCCTTCTAAGTTAAAGTAATCTTCTTTAATAGGGTTGGCCAGACCTCTTTCCAGGGTTTACTTATAACTTGGGTTGCTTGGTCCGACTTCTGAACGTCGGCCAGTCTTTTAAGTTATTATATTAGCTATCCATAAGACCTCGTCAGGTTCTTTTTTTGGATTGCTTTCGATAACTTCTTACATTATTCTGTGTTCATCTTTGCCAATTTGTAGAAAATGGTTGGCGTCTTTAGATCGTCTTTTGGGTGAGTCGCGTTTTCACCTTTATCGGACGATTGTCTTTATCGTGGTCGCGTAGTGAATTTGTTTTTCACTTTCTGCCGACCTGTTGCTTTATAATCGGACGATGAATACTTCAGATTAATGCGTCTTGGAATCTTGTAGAATATCTAAGTAAACTTTATTCAAAGAAAAATTGCAAATATATACATGTGGGATTTTCCTTGTCCCTTTAAGTCGGGTATGATCTAGGTCTCTACATGGTGCCTCATTAAAAAACCTTTTCAGGAAAAAGAGCGCATCCATTTAGTGAGATCCTTTACCTTTTCTAACTGTAGTACCTTCTTAGGTTGCAGGCGTGCCATGATCGATGAAGCTCTCGTCCATCAAGCTCGGATAGTCTGTAGTAGCGCTTCACCAGTACTTCAATGATTCGGTAGGGTCCTTTCCAGTTTGCTTCCAGCTTTCCTTCTCCGGGTCGAGCTGTTCCAATGTCATTTCTGATTAGGATGAGATCATTCTCTGTAAAACTTCTCGGCACTACCTTTAGATTATATCTGGAAGCCATTCGTCGTTTTAGAGCTTCTTCCCTGATTCGAGCTCTTTCTTGGATTTCGGGTAACAAATCGAGCTCTTCTCTCTGAAGTTGAGAGTTTGCTCGTTCATTGTAGTGGACTACTCGGGGAGATCCTTCTTCGATTTCTATTGGAATCATTGCCTCTGCTCCGTATGCCAGTCGGAATGGTGATTCGTTTGTTGTAGAATGGGGGGTTGTTCGATACACCCATAGGACTTGTGAGAGTTCCTCGGCCCAAGCTCCTTTTGCTTCTTGTAGCCTCCACTTTAGTCCGGCCAATATGACTTTGTTGGCCGCTTCGGCTTGTCCATTGGCTTGGGGATGTTCGACGGAGGTGAACTGGTGTTTTATGTTCAAGTCGGCCACCAATTTTCTGAAGCCTGCCTCTGTAAATTGGGTACCGTTGTCCGTAGTGATGGAGTATGGTACCCCGAACCTCGTAATAATGTTCCTATATAGGAATTTTCGACTTCTTTGAGCGGTGGCGTTGGCCAGGGGTTCTGCCTCGATCCATTTTGTGAAATAGTCTACTCCTACTATGAGGAATTTTACTTGTCCCGATCCCTGTGGGAAGGGTCCGAGAAGGTCGAGTCCCCATTTCGCAAATGGCCAGGGTGAGGTCACGCTGATGAGCTTTTCTGGTGGGGCAATGTGAAAGTTGGCATGCTTCTGGCATGGTGGACATGTCCTTACAAATTCTGTAGCCTCCTTTTGTAGAGTTGGCCAATAGAATCCCGCCCGGAGTATCTTTTTGGTGAGAGCTTGCGCTCCGAGATGATTACCACAAATGCCGCTGTGTACTTCCTCCAAGACTTCCTTTGTGTTGGAAGTTGGTACGCATTTTAGTAAAGGTGTTGATATCCCTCTTTTGTACAGCGTGTTGTTTATGATAGTGTAGTACTGTGCCTCCCTTTTCAGCCTCTTTGCCTCCTTTTCATCTGTAGGGAGTTCTTCTGTTTTGAGGTAGTTTATTATGGGGGTCATCCATCCTTGATCCCGATTTATTATGGCTAGGATTCTTTCTTCTTCCGCTATTGATGGGTTCTGTAATACCTCCTGGATGAGGCTTCTGTTGTTGCCCCCTGGTTTGGTGCTGGCTAATTTTGAAAGGGCGTCAGCTCGGGCATTTTTTCTCACGAGGTATGTGGTGGATCCTATATTCCCCGAGTTGTCCGAGCTGTTCTTTGGTTTTATCCAAATATTTTTTCATGGTCGGATCTTTGGCTTGGTAGCTTCCTGTTATTTGTGAGGTGATGACTTGTGAGTCACTGTAGATGTTGAGTTTCCGAGCCCTAGTCAGCTTCAGACCAGCTAATAGTGCTTCGTATTCTGCCTGGTTGTTTGAGGCCGGGAATCCGAATTTAAGGGAGAGCTCAAGTTGAGTTCCTTGGTTGCTTTCAATTATCACACCCGCACCGCTTCCTGTTTTATTCGAGGATCTGTCTACGTATATGTTCCATTCTATGGGGATTTCCGGGATGTCTGTAAATTCTGCGATGAAGTCGGCCAGGTGTTGCGATTTGATTGCTGTACGCGCCTCGTATTGGAGGTCGAATTCGGATAACTCGATTGCCCATTGTAGGATTCTTCCTGCTAGATCTATTTTCTGTGATATCCCTTTTATGGGTTGGTTGGTTCGAACTTTAATGGTATGCGCTTGGAAATATGGGCGAAGCCGCCGGGATGTGAGGATCAGAGCATAGGCAAACTTTTCTATTTTCTGGTAGTTCAGCTCGAATCCCTGTAGTGCTTTGCTAATGAAGTAGACGGGTTTTTGCCCATGTTCGTCTTCTCTGACTAGTGCTGAGGCTATTGCCCGGCTCCCTACTGCGAGATATAATATGAGCGGTTCTCCTTCTCGTGGCCGAGATAGGATAGGTGGCCGTCCTAGGAACTCCTTGAAGTCTAGGAAGGCTTGCTCACATTCTTTCATCCATTCGAATTGTTTTCCCTTTCTTAAAGTAGCATAGAAGGAAAGAGATCTTATCGCAGCTCCTGCTAAGAATCGGGATAGAGCGGCCAACCTCCCATTGAGTTGTTGTACTTCTTTGATACAGGTTGGGCTCTTCATGTTGAGTATGGCTCGACACTTGTCTGGATTTGCTTCAATCCCCCTTTGTGTGAGCATGAAGCCCAAGAATTTGCCGGCTTCTACTGCGAAGGTGCATTTTGCAGGATTGAGCCGCATGTTGTGTTTCCTGATAGTGTAAAACACTTGAGTCAGGTCGGATAACAATGTATCTTCGCTTTGTGTCTTTATCAACATATCGTCTACATAAACTTCCATGAGTTTTCCGATGTGATCTGAGAAAACTTTATTCATTAGCCTTTGATAAGTAGCTCCTGCGTTCTTGAGACCAAAAGGCATCACGATGTAACAGTAGTTTGCTTTCGGTGTTAGGAACGAGGTTTTTTCTTGATCTGGTGGATACATGGGGATTTGGTTGTACCCTGAATATGCGTCCATGAATGAGAGATACTTATATCCCGATGAAGAATCCACTAGAGCGTCGATGCTTGGGAGTGGGTAGGGGTCTTTTGGGCAGGCTTTGTTGAGGTCGGTGTAGTCGGTGCACATTCGCCACTTCCCATTTGACTTTTTCACCAAGACGACGTTTGCTAGCCATAGTGGATATTTGACTTCCCTTATGAACCCGGCCTCAAGTAGCGCTTGTACTTGTTTTTCTACAGCCTGAGCTCGTTCTGGTCCAAGTTTTCTTCGTCTTTGTTGTACCGGCCGGGATCCCGGATTGACTGCCAATTTGTGGCTCATTAGTTCGGGATCAATACCTGGCATGTCGGCAGCTTTCCATGCGAAGAGATCAACATTATCTCGTAGGAACCGTATTAGTGATTCCTTTATGTCTCCTTTCAGGATCGTGCCAATATTAATTGTTTTATCCGAGGTGTCTTCGATCTGGATTCTTTCTACTTCTCCTTCGGGTTGTGGTCGGAATTCTTCTCGCCTCTGAACTCCACCGAGCTCGATTGTGTGGAACTCTCCTCCTTCACCTCGAAGGTTTAGGCTTTCGTTATAACAGCGACGTGCCATCTTTTGATCTGCCTTTATCGTAGCTATCCCTTCCGCAGTTGGGAATTTCATACATAGATGTGGGGTTGAAACTATTGCGCCGAGTTGATTTAACGTTGTCTGACCTATTAAGGCATTGTAGGCTGAGCTTACGTCGACCACGATGTAGTCTATCTTGAGTGTTTTGGATTGGTTCCCCTTTCCGAAGGTTGTATGCAGCGATACGTATCCCAGCGGTTGAACTGGGGCATCTCCTAGTCCGAACAGGCTGTTCGGGTATGCTCTTAGCTCTTTTTCTTCTAGACCGAGTTTGTCGAAGGCAGTTTTGAATAAGATGTCGGCAGAGCTTCCCTGGTCAATTAATGTACGGTGAAGGTTGGCGTTTGCCAGTATGATCGTAATGACCATGGGGTCGTCGTGTCCCGAGATGATTCTGGATGCGTCTTCCTTGGTAAACGTGATTGCTGGGATGTCTGGGGCTTCCTTTTTTCCTTCGACGTGGTATACTTCTTTGATGTGTCGCTTTCGGGATGATTTGGAGATTCCTCCTCCGGCAAATCCGCCGTGTATTACGTGAACGTGTCTTTCCGGTGTGCGAGGTGATCGTTCAGATCGTCCAACATCCTCATCCCTTCTTCTTTTTCTTGGTTCGTCATCCCGATTGGCCAAAAACCGATCTAGCTTTCCTTCTCTTACTAGTTTTTCTATGACGTTTTTCAAGTCGAAGCATTCGTGGGTGGAATGCCCTCGAAGTCGGTGATACTCACACTATTGATTCCGATTTCCTCCTCCTCTTTTGCCTTTAAGTGGCCGAGCTGGAGGGATTTTCTCTGTATGGCAGACTTCTTTGTAAACATCTACCAAGGATACCCTAAGAGGAGTATAGTTATGATATTTTTTTATTTTCTCTCCGGAGCGATCTTCCTTTTTCTTGGATTCTTTATCTCGGTAGGCAGAACCGAACCTTGAGGTTTCGCCAAGTCGAGAGTTTTCCTCCATGTTGATGTATTTTTGTGCCCGTTCTTGTACTTCGTCTAAGGATGTAGGGTATCTCTTTGATATAGATTGGCTAAATGGTCCTTCTCGTAGGCCATTTATAAGGCCCGTAATGGCAGCCTCTGTTGGTAGACTTTGTATGTCCATGCATGTTTTGTTGAATCCTTCCATGTAGTTGCGAAGGCTCTCCCAATCTCCTTGCTTGATCCCTAGTAGGCTAGGTGCGTGTTTGGCTTTGTCCTTTTGTATGGAGAATCGGGCCAGGAATTTCTTGGCCAGATCGTCGAAACTCGAGATGGATTTTGGAGGTAGGTTGTCAAACCATTTAATGACTGTCTTGGTGAGAGTTGTTGGAAAGGCTTTGTAGCGAACTGCATCTGAGGCATCTGTGAGGTACATTCTACTTCTGAAGTTGCTGAGATGATGGTTGGGGTCCGAGGTGCCATTATATAGAGTCATATCCGGAAGCTTGAAATCTTTTGGAGTTTTGGTCTTCATAATTTCTCTGGTGAATGGATCTTGATCTTTCTGAGAGCTATCTTCTGCGGATGATCGAGTAGCTTTAGTTTTAAGATCGGCTTCGAGTTTTACAAGCTTATCTTCTAGTTCTCTACGCCGCCTTATCTCCCGGCGTATATCTTCTTCCTTTTCACGTCGATGTTGGGCTTCTTTCTCGAGTTGCTCCAATCGATTTTGAAGTGCTTCTATTACTCCTGGATTTGATGAATTTTTGTCTCCATTGGTTTTTGGAGTATCTTTGAGTATTGTGTCCGCGTTTTTATGCGGCGTTCTGTCTTCCAAACCTGAATCGTGGTCGTTGTCATGGTCATCTGCCATGTCAATGGGATGACTTCCAGGTTCCCCGGCAACGGCGCCAATGTTCCGAGGGTTACCTGAAACTGTAGGTCGATCTTGGATGAGATCGTCTCTGTTGGTCGGAACCGACGTGTCCGGCAGGTGGGTATCCTTCGTCCCCGGAGGGTGGAGGGTACCTGCAAGAGACTCCGATGCTTAAGTTAGCAAGGGTATTAAGCAGGTATTGAGTAGAGTCAGAGCATGAGTTATACTTGGGTGCTCCAGTGTATTTATAATGGTGAGATGTGGCCTTCTGTGGATAAGATAAGTTAGTTATCTTATCTTATCTTATCTTTAAGTGAGGTCGTCTTATCTTTAAGGGAACTGCCTTTCTCTCTGTAGGCTTGGGCCGCCTTAGGATTTGTGGCGTGTTCCTCTATTTGGGCCCTTTGTTTGGGCTTTCCTGTGACTTGGCCGAGTTCTTTGAAAAGAGGTCGGGTTGTCCTGACCTGAAGAGGTCGGTCGCTTTGCCTGTAGAACATTCCGGGTCGGACAGCTCGGCCCAGGGTATGAACAGATGGTTTTTTCTAATAAAGTGTTATTAAAAAATTAATATTATAAAAACTAATTTCAACCAATATGATATAATAGGTTATTAAATATATTTAATACAAAACACATTGAATATGAATTTTTATTGAGTTTAAATTTTAAATAATTTTTAACTAAATTTCAAATATTTTTATTTTAAAGAGTTAGAATATTTTAACATCATTTTTTTCGTATTTTTTAATTGAGTCTTTGATTTTTTAAATTATAAATATTATTTATAATTAAGAGTAATGTTTTAACACCACCAATTAGTCACACATATAAAATACAAGAATAATTCTATTGTCATAATTATAATCTAACTTTATAAGCAATACAATACAATGAAACTATATATAAGTAATATAACTAAATTTTATCTAAATCTATAGTCACATTTTATAAATAATATAATTAAATTATATTTATATTTATAATTAAAATATGAATAAAAATACAAAAAATTATCAGGATGGTTAGTTTTTTTCGTTTATAATTTTTTATTATTTTTTTGTGAAAAGTTTAATTATTTTAATAATTAATTATTTTTAAAAAAGTTAATTAAATAGCACAAAAAAGTCTTATTAAGAATAATTTATTTATATATAATTAAAAAATAATTGAATAATTATATACGGTAAAAAATTAATATTATTAAAAAATAAAATTAAAATTTATTTGAAAATTAAAAATAAAGTTTATTTAAAAATAAAATTAAAAATCATGGTTTTTTTCTTTTTTCCAAAATTTTTCTACGAGTAATTCTATAAATATTTTATGATGAATAAAAATATTAAACTTCTACTAAAATTTATTCTAATAAAATTTATTTTTATTTTACTAAACGTTAAATAAATTATTGAAAATAATTTTGTTTCCTCCATTAGAGAAGAATAATAAACTGCCAAACTTCTAGTATGTTATGGCAATAATTTGGCCTGTTATTTTTTAATATAATAATAATAATAATAATAATAAAACAAGTATATCACAGTAAAAAAAGAAGTACGTCACCAAATAATTTATCATTCGAATTATATATGAATTAAATTGATAATATGAGGGCTAACACTACAAAAATCAATAACAAGGTTAGGGACTTACAAAACCTTTCTTAAGATCATAGAAAAAAATATTTATATTTGTATGATATATAAAACAATTATCATATTATTATTATTATTATTATTATTATTATTATTATTATTATTATTATTATTATTATTATTATTATTATTATTATTATTGAGCAAAAAAAGTCCAACTGTTTTAAAGTAAAATTTTCTTTTAATATTTGATTAAATGTTCTTGTATTTAGTACTTTTTTTTGGCACTTCCTCTTAGTTAAAAATATAATATTATAATTTTTTAGTTATTATTGCTAGGAGTGTTTACAGATGGGATATGGCTGAAATTTCGATCCAATCCGCACTAAACTCATCAGATCAAATTCAATATTGGCACTTTTTATGTTTGGATCAGATATTAAATATATCCATAAAATAAAAAATATTAAAAAAATTTATTTTTATAAAAAAAGTCAATAATTTTTTGTTTACTTTTTTAAACATATTTACTTCTATCTGATTAGAGTGTGGATCCGATTCGATCCAATCCGATCATCTTATAGATCAAATCATATCCTCAAATTACAGATCAGATACGGATAAATACTGTAGATTTATATGGATATGATCTAATCTATGAACACCCCTAACTACTACTATAGGTTCATTGTTGCAAAAGAATGCTTCTTTTATTATAAATTATTATTAGATCTTAATTACCATTAAAATAACTTAATTGTCAACAAAGAGATAATACTTATTGGTCTATGAAATTATGTTCGTATTTCAATCCATATTTGTAAAAACCGAACTGGATCAGCTCGACCAAAAAACTAGTGAACCGAACTATAACCAGATTCTAGTCTGGTTCGGTTTACTCTTTGAACCGTTTAAGGAATAAAACCGATGTGAACCGGTAAGAACCGGTGCAAACCGGTCTAACCGAACTGGTCTTCTTGAAAAGTTTTTTAAAATGTCTCCATAAGGTCTTGAACCAAGAACCTTGGAGCAAAAGCAACCTCTACTTGCCATTTAGCCATTACACTTCTAAGTATTATATTTGACAAAAACTAATTATATCGTATACATAAATATCTAATTTAATTTAATTTTTGTTTTTTCTATTTTTAAAATTAATTGTATTTTAATTATATACCATTATTAATATAAATATAAATTTCACTAAAAATTTATTAATTTACTTGATCTATTTTATTGCTAGTATTGTGATTAAGGTTATTTGTTTTGATATTAGTGTTAAAATCTACTGATATTTTAGTTAGATGATAGGCTTTGTGAATTAATTATTTTTTTATTGTGTCAATATAAGATACTATTGTAGTATTAAAATTTTATGGTTTTTTTATATTAGTAGATTTTGATACCCAACAGTCTCAGTCACCTAGTGGGAATGACAAAACCAACTTCGAGACCTCAGTGGTAGATCCTAATAGGGTTTGGCACGAGACTGCCTCTGAATCCCACAAGAATCACTACTTCAGTTTGGGGTTGTTCTTTGCTAGTGGCCTCCACTCCTTCGCGTTGGCGGCTTCCTTTACCTCTACCTCTGCCTTTGCCACCAGCCCAGCTGGATGCCCAGGAAGTTATCGACTCGAGGGAGGAGGTGCAGAAGGTGAGACAGGAGCTTTACCAACAAGTGAAGCAGTCTGAGCAGAAGTACAAGGACCTTCTTGCACGCGTGGGAGGAGCCGTTACCATCAGCTCAAACCTGACAGAGAAGCTGGAGCAGCTAGATCATTTGCAAGAGCAGATGGAGGTATACAACTAGTAAATGTGCGCTGGAGGCAGCGACGCTGATTGTTCCAGCGGCAATGCATGCCGCTGGTGGGGCACCAAAGTCAGTTTTGCACAACTATTTCATGGTACATCTTGTGCTTAATTGAGTGGATTTTATCCACTATTCTCATATTTATTCGCAGAATTTGCATGTTTTACACTTTCCTCCCTAATTTTGTGCTATGATTGAAAATATGTTTCTTTGACCTTAAATTTGCTATGTTTAATCCACTCTTATTATCATTCGATGTCGTGATATGTGTGTTAAGTGCTTTCAGGATTTATAGGGCAGGAATGACATAGAGGATGGAAAGGAAGCATGCAAAAGTGGAAGGAATACAAGAAATTGAAGAAATTGCTAAGGTGTCAGCCCTGACCTCTTCGTATTCAATAGATCATAACTTGAGCTACAGAGGTCCAAATGAGGCGTTTCTAGTTGCGTTGGAAAGCTAACATCCGGGACTTTAAAATGATATACAATTTCTATAATTGCTTTGCTGTTAGGCGACACGTACACGTAAAGCACGCGCACATGATGCGTACGCGTGACGGAGCCACGTGCTGTACGTATCAGAAATCGCTGGGAGCGATTTCTGGGTTGTTTTTGGCCCAATTTCAAGCCCGAAAATACTGATTAGAGGCTGTAGAGTGGGAGAATCAAGGGGGACACTTCTCATTCATATAATTTTAGGTTTTAGATGTAGTTCTCTCTCTAGGTTTTAGGATTCTTAGTTTATTCTTTTTCAATTTCAGATTTCTATCATGCTTTAATTTAGTTTTCTTCTACTCTTAACTGTTCTAGTAATTTAGTTTATTTATATTCTCTTGTTGATCTATTTATTCTACAATTTAGTTTATGAACTCTTCATGTTAGATTGATTTTCCTTTGTATGCAATTTGAGGTATTTCATGTTTATTGCTTCTTCCTTTATTTGCTATCATTGATTTTGCAATTGTTGGTTTTAGGTTTTACATTCTCTTATTACTTTTCTATGCTTTTATTTTATGCCTTCCAAGTGTTTGACAAAATGGTTGGAAGGATGTTAGAGTAGATTTTATGTTCTTGGCTTGGGATGGTAACTTAGGAACTCTTGAGTTACTAATGTCCAAGTAATTGACGATTGGTAGCCATTGACTCTAGTTCTCACTAATTGAATTGGTGGAGAGTTAGGACTTATGGACTCGGATTAAGATAGCTCATTTGACTTTCCTTTACTAGTTAAATGATGACTTAATGGGATTGATCCTTGCCAATTCTCATGTTGCGGTTAGTGATAAGGATAGAGATCCTTGACCACCAAACCTTACCAAGACCTCTTTATCATTTGATTTTCATTACCATTTACATTTCTTGTTTCTTATTTCAAAAACCCCAAAATATACCTTTGCATAACCAATTATAAGAACACTTCCCTGCAATTCCTTTAGAGACGACCCGAGGTTTGAATACTTCGGTTATTACTTTTAGGGGTTTGTTACTTGTGACAAACAATTTTTTGTATGAAAGGATTTTAGTTGGTTTGGAAACTATACTTGCAATGAGATTTCAATTGTGAAATTCTAGACCACACAAAAATCCATTCATAAAAAATGGCGCCGTTGCTGGGGAATTGCAAACGTGTGCCTTATTATTGGTTATTATAAATATTTGCTTTTTGCTTGTTTGCTAGTTTTTGTTAGTTTAGGAATTAGTTGCTTATTTTTACTAGTTTTTATTTTTGTTTTCTTTAGCTACTATGAACTCTCACCCCTTTGTTTATGAGTTTGGTTACAATTATGTTGCAAGAAGAGGAGATTACAATGAGAACATGCATCAAGGTTGGGACAATCAAGGATGGGAGGAGCCACAAGGATTGATCAACCCTCTTGGCCACAACCACCTCCAGTCTCATATAGGTATAACTCCAATCCTAGTGCATACCAATATAATGGATGTGGTAGTCCTTCTTGTACGTGTCAACAACCACCACCACATGCTTATGAACCCCCGCCTCAACATAGCGTTGAACCACCATACTCACAAGCCCCTTGTTACCAAACACCCCCATATGACCCTTATCCATCATATAACCAACCACGTTATGAGCCATACGAGCCATACTTAGAACAACCCCCATCCCAACATAATTACTCCCAAGAACCACCACTTCAATATACACCATCTCCATACCCTTATCAAGAGGAACCACCTTCATATTATGAGCCATTTCTCCCAACAAATGAACCCTCCTATCCACCACAACCTCCATTGGGTAACAACACTCTTAGTGTTATTCACCAAAGACAAAAGATCATGGAGAACATATTCAACTCTACCTTAAACGGTCTGACATCTGCTTTACAAGCTCTCGCTTCACAGATTGGATCATTGAATACCCCCAATAATCAATCCTCAAGCTCTAGTGCACTTCCTTTCCAACCACATAATGATCTCTTCATCCTATCACCACCCTCCATAGAAAATCACCCACATCCATCAATCCAAGAGAAAAACGATCCCAATCATGCTAGTGATATAGAACAAGAGAGAAGGGATCGTCTTAGGGACGTAATGGATCGGTTTCACAAATTCATACTTCAAAAGAAGCTAGAGGAGGCCCAAAAAGTGGAGGTAGTAGAGACCCTTGAAGGCGAATGAGTGGTTGAAGAATTAGTGAAGGAAGACATCAAGGAGGAGTTTGATTTTGTATTAGAGTAAGTGGAGAAAGCCGAAATTATCACAAAAGAGGAAGTGGTTGAAGACTTGTGAGATACGGAGCCTCCATGGAAAAGTCCAGTCATAGAGCTTCCGTCCAAGGTGTTTGCTGTTGATGTTGAGGAGGGAGTACAACCTCTAAGGCATATCATGGTTGAAGACTTTGCAGAGGTTGATTAAGATATGGAGATTAAAGAAGAAGAAGCACAGCCTCCCATGCCCTTGATAGGCAATGAAGAAGAGATTGAATTGGAAGAAAGCTACCAAGAGGAAGAGGTTGAAATTGAATAAGCTTGCAAAGAGGTGGAAGAATTCAAAGAAGAGCACAAGGGAGTGGAGCTTGCAAGACCATTGGAAACACCTCTCCCAAAGGCATTACCATCCAATACAACATTCAAGTGGGTAAAATCCTTATCCTTAACCTTTACTTTCCCACTTGAATATGGTTTGCTTGACGCGAACGCGTGGACTGGAATCTGCACAAATGACGCGAGCGCGTGGACGACGCGGACGCGTCACATACGCGATCTGCAATAATACAGATAACGCTGGGGGTGATTTCTGGGCTGTTTTGACCCACTTTCCAGCCCAGAAAACACAGATTAAAAGCTGCAGAATGGACAAATCAAGTGGTCCCCACCCATCAACTGAAAATCTGTTAATTAATTCGAATTTAAATTCAAATCTTATCTTTTAGGAAAAGATATTATCTTAATTTTAAATATTAGATTTTAAATTAATTAGGATTAGTTATAAAAAGGGGAGACTTCTCTTCTATTATTACATTACATTAGATTAGAGGGATTCCATTAGGGAATTCCATACAAATTTACATTCTACATTCCATGAGCAACTAAACCTCCACTGTTAAGGTTAGGAGCTCTGTCTATTTGTATGGATTGATTTTATAACTTTTTCTATTTTAATTTATGTTTTGGATTTATATTTAAGAATTGTTTTCGTTCTTTATCTTATGAATTTGGGTGGAACGAAAGTATGACCCTCTTTCTATTTGAGTTCTTGTATAACTTGGAAAAGCTCTATACTTGAACAACAGCTTGAAAACATATTCTCCTAAATTCTAATTATCTGGATTTAACGGGATACGTGACATATAATCCTTTTATTCTTTGGGTAATTAGAGTTTTTGTGGCATGCAAACTGAAAATTGATTTTTACCCTCTAATTGGAATTAATTGACCAAGGAATTGGCAGTTGATGAATTTTAGAGGAGACTAGGAAGGTCTAAGGAATTAGGGTCTAGTCACATATAGTTTGTCATAAATTAAATCCTACATAATTAAAATAGTTAGTAAGAAAAGTTAATCCGGAAAAATAGATAACTCTGAAATCTTAACTGTTTTCTCCATATTTTATTCCCAATTTATTTATCTTCCTGTCTTTGATATTCTGAATTTACACTTAAACCTTTTGAACATCTCAAAACCAATTTTTGCTTGCCTAACTAATCCAATCAATCAATCATTGTTGCTTGATCCATCAATCCTCGTGGGATCGACACTTACTCACGTAAGGTATTACTTGGTACGACCCGGTGCACTTGCCGGTTATTAAGTGTGGGTTGTAAAATCCGCATCAAGTTTTTGGCGCCGTTGCTGGGGATTGATAGTTATTAACAACTATTAGTTGTTTGATTGTTTAGATTAGGCGTTTTAATTTTAATTTTACAAAAAAAAATTGTTCTATTATTTTTCGAAAAAATTTTTTTCCTTTTTTTTTCTTCTTTTCCGTCCAGTACCCCCTCCCCCTTTTTTGTTTTCTTTCTTTTTTTTTCCTTTTAATTAAATATATATATATATATATATATATATATATTTTAGCACCAATATTTTTCTTAATTTCTGAAATTAAGTTTGGTGTTTCCTAGTCAGTTTTATTTTAATTTTTAGAATTTTGTTCTTTCTTCTTTGCTTTCCTGTTTACCACATGGTGCGTTTAATCCTTTTTAGTGTTTTGTGCTAAGGAAAAATAATGGAAAGAGATCACATGGGTTACTACTTACATCCAAGTAGTGATTCATACTATGGTGGATGGAGGAACTATCAAAATTTTGGTTGGCAAAGCCAAAACCAAAGAAACTGCAATGCTCCATGTTCCAACTACCAAGAACCGTCATCTTTCTACCTATATCAAGAGCAACCATCAGATATTGAGGCTTCTCAGAAGAAGAGTGTTATGGAAGTAGAAACTTTTAATACTATACTTGCCCAGAACAAGCTTATGACTCAGCAATTAAGTCTACTTACTCAACAGATGAGTGGCATGCAAGTCCCAGCTATCAACACCCAAAATCTTCTTCAAGAAGTCAATTACATGGGGAGTGCTCCTAGAAACCCCAATAATGATCCCTATTCTAACACCTACAATCAGGGGTGGAGAAATCACCCAAATTTTAGGTGGAGGGAACAACCTCAGAGGCCACAAAATTTTAATCATAGTTCTCCAGGTGGTTTTCAATAGAACAATTACAATAACCACCAATTTCAGTTTCAGCAGCAACAACCACCTCAGCATGCAAATTTGAATGGGTTTAGACGGTTGTTTGGATGTCTCTGTGAGAATTCAGATTGCTTGCCACCAAGTGGAAATAATGGTGATCCACAAGAAGACGGACGTAAAAGCAAGATTTGGGACTGGTGGACGAAATTGTGATCCTCTTTGTATTTGCATGAGATTTAAAAATTGGCTCTATTGGAATTTATGATCACAACTCCATTCAACTAACCAGCAAGTGTACTGGGTCGTCCAAGTAATACCTTACGTGAGTAAGGGTCGATCCCACAGAGATTGTTGGTATGAAGCAAGCTATGGTCATCTTGTAAATCTCAGTCAGGCGGTGGTGCACGAAATTGTGATCAATACTTTTCACAACTCAAATAATCCCCGGTAATGAATCCAAAAACTTGGTGTTCAATACCATGGCATAAACACAACTTCGCACAACTAACCAGCAAGTGCACTGGGTCGTCCAAGTAATAAACCTTACGCGAGTAAGGGTCGATCCCACGGAGATTGTTGGTATGAAGCAAGCTATGGTCACCTTGTAAATCTTAGTCAGGCAGACTCAAATGGGTATAGTGATATACGAATAAAACATAAAGATAAAGATAGAGGTACTTATGTAATTCATTGGTAGGAACTTTAGATAAGCGTATGAAGATGCCTTCCCTTCCGTCTCTCTACTTTCCTACTGTCTTCTTCCAATCCTTCTTACTCTTTTCCATGGCAAGCTTATGCAAGGGTTTCACCGTTGTCAGTGGCTACCTCCCATCCTCTCAGTGGAAATGTTCAACGCACCCTGTCACGGCACGGCTATCCATCTGTCGGTTCTCGATTAGGCCGGAATAGAATTCAGTGATTCTTTTGTGCCTGTCACTAACGCCCCGCCCTCAGGAGTTTGAAGCATGTCACAGTCATTCAATCATTGAATCCTACTCAGAATACCACAGACAAGGTTAGACCTTCCGGATTCTCTTGAATGCCGCCATCAGTTCTTGCCTATACCACGAAGACTCTGATCTCACGGAATGGCTGGCTCGTTTGTCAGGCGAGCACTCGGTTGTCAGGCGATCAACCATGCATCGTGTATCAGGAATCCAAGAGATATTCACCCAATCTAAGGTAGAACGGAGGTGGTTGTCAGTCACACGTTCATAGGTGAGAATGATGATGAGTGTCACGGATCATCACATTCATCAAGTTGAAGAACAAGTGATATCTTGGACAAAGAACAAGCGGAATTGAATAGAAGAACAATAGTAATTGCATTAATACTCGAGGTACAGCAGAGCTCCACACCTTAATCTATGGTGTGTAGAAACTCCACCGTTGAAAATACATAAGAACAAGGTCTAGGCATGGCCGAATGGCCAGCCTTCCAAAGAGGGTTCAATCATCAAAACATGATCAAAAGATGATAACACAATGGTAAAAGGTCCTACTTATAGAAAACTAGTAGCCTAAGGTTTACAAAGATGAGTAAATGACATAAAAATTCACTTCCGGGCCCACTTGGTGTGTGCTTGGGCTGAGCAATGAAGCATTTTCGTGTAGAGACTCTTCTTGGAGTTAAACGCCAGCTTTTGTGCCAGTTTGGGCGTTTAACTCCCACTTTGATGCCAGTTCCGGCGTTTAACGCTGGAATTTCTGAAGGTGACTTTGAACGCCGGTTTGGGCCATCAAATCTTGGGCAAAGTATGGACTATCATATATTGCTGGAAAGCCCAGGATGTCTACTTTCCAACGCCGTTGAGAGCGCGCCAATTGGGCTTCTGTAGCTCCAGAAAATCCACTTCGAGTGCAGGGAGGTCAGAATCCAACAGCATCTGCAGTCCTTTTCAGTCTCTGAATCAGATTTTTGCTCAGGTCCCTCAATTTCAGCCAGAAAATACCTGAAATCACAGAAAAACACACAAACTCATAGTAAAGTCCAGAAAAGTGAATTTTAACTAAAAACTAATAAAAATATACTAAAAACTAAACCAAATATACTAAAAACATACTAAAAACAATGCCAAAAAGCGTACAAATTATCCGCTCATCACAACACCAAACTTAAATCGTTGCTTGTCCTCAAGCAACTGAAAATCAAATAAGATAAAAAGAAGAGAATATGCAATGAATTCCAAAAATATCTATGAAGATCAGTATTAATTAGATGAGCGGGGCTTTTAGCTTTTTGCCTCTGAACAGTTTTGGCATCTCACTCTATCCTTTGAAATTCAGAATGGTTGGCTTCTTTAGGAACTTAGAATCCAGATAGTGTTATTGATTCTCCTAGTAAAGTATGATGATTCTTGAACAAAGCTACTTATTGAGTCTTGGCTGTGGCCCAAAGCACTTTGTCTTCCAGTATTACCACCGGATACATACATGCCACAGACACATAATTGGGTGAACCTTTTTAGATTGTGACTCAGCTTTGCTAAAGTCCCCAATTAGAGGTGTCCAGGGTTCTTAAGCACACTCTTTTTGCCTTGGATCACAACTTTATTTCTTTCTTTCTTCTCTCTTTTTTTTCGTTTTCTTTTTCTCTTTTTTTTTTCATTGCTTTTTCTTGCTTCAAGAATCATTTTAATGATTTTTCAGATCCTCAGTAACATGTCTCCTTTTTCATCATTCTTTCAAGAGCCAACATTCATGAATCACAAATTCAAAAGACATATGCACTGTTTAAGCATACATTCAGAAGACAAAAGAAATGCCACCACTTCAAAATAATTAAACTGCTATAAAATTCAAAATTCATGCAATTCTTTTCTTTTTCAATTAAGAACATTTTTCATTTAAGAAAGGTGATGGATTCATAGGATATTCATAACTTTAAGGCATAGACACTAAGACACTAATGATCACAAGACACAAACATGGACAAACATAAGCACTAAAATTCGAAAAACAAGAAAATAAAGAACAAGGAGATTAAAGAACGGGTCCACCTTAGTGATGGCGGCTTGTTCTTCCTCTTGAAGGTCTTATGGAGTGCTTGAGGTCCTCAATGTCTCTTCCTTGTCTTTGTTGTTCCTCTCTCATGATTCTTTGATCTTCTCTAATTTCATGGAGGAGGATGGAATGTTCTTGGTGCTCCACCCTTAGTTGTCTGATGAGCGGATAAATTATACGCTTTTTGGCATTGTTTTTAGTATGTTTTTAGTATGATTTAGTTAGTTTTTAGTATATTTTTATTAGTTTTTAGTTAAAATTCACTTTTCTGGACTTTACTATGAGTTTGTGTGTTTTTCTGTGATTTTAGGTATTTTCTGGCTGAAATTGAGGGATCTGAGCAAAAATCTGATTCAGAGACTGAAAAGGACTGCAGATGCTGTTGGATTCTGACCTCCCTGCATTCAAAGTGGATTTTCTGGAGCTACAGAAGCCCAATTGGCGCGCTCTCAACGGCGTTGGAAAGTAGACATCCTGGGCTTTCCAGCAATATATAATAGTCCATACTTTGCCCAAGATTTGATGGCCCAAACCGGCGTTCAAAGTCACCCTCAGAATTCCCAGCGTTAAACGCCCAAACTGGCACAAGAATGGGAGTTAAACGCCCAAACTGGCACCAAAATGGGAGTTAAACGCCAAGAAGAGTCTCTACACGAAAATTACTTATTGCTCAGCCCAAGCACACACCAAGTGGGCCCGGAAGTGGATTTTTATGTCATTTACTCATCTTTTGTACACCTTAGGCTACTAGTTTTCTATAAGTAGGACCTTTTACTATTGTATTATATATCTTGGTAGCTATCTTCTAATTTTATGCTATCTTAGATCATTTGGGAGGCTGGCCATTCGGCCATGCCTAAACCTTGTTCTTATGTATTTTCAACGGTGGAGTTTCTACACACCATAGATTAAGGTGTGGAGCTCTGCTGTACCTCGAGTATTAATGCAATTACTATTGTTCTTCCATTCAATTCCGCTTGTTCTTTGTCCAAGATATCACTTGTTCTTCAACATGATGAAGGTGATGATTGACGCCCATCACCATTCTCAACTATGAACAAAGTGACTGACAACCACTCTTGTTCTACAAGCATCTGAGGCTTAGTGAATATCTCTTGGATTCCTGATTGCACGATGCATGGTTGATCGCCTGACAACCGAGTGCTCGCCTGACAAACGAGCCAACCATTCCGTGAGATCAGAGTCTTCGTGGTAAAGGTAGGACCTGATGGCAGCATTCAAGAGAATCCGGAAGGTCTAACCTTGTCTGTGGTATTCTGAGTAGGATTCAATGATTGAATGACTGTGACGTGCTTCAAACCTGTAACCTACTGGGCGTTAGTGACAGACGCAAAAGAGTTATTCTATTCCGGTAGGGGAGGGAACCAAACCGGTGATTGGCAGTACTGTGACAGAGTGCGTGCATTAGCTTTCACTGCGCGGATGGGAGGTAGCTGCTGACAACAGTGAAACCCTACACGAGCTTGCCATGGAAAGGAGTAAGAAGGATTGGATGAAGACAGTAGGAAAGCAGAGAGACGGAAGGGAAGGCATCTTCATACGCTTGTCTGAAGCTCTTACACCAATGATATACATAAGTATCACTATCTTTATCTTTATGCTTTATTCGTTTATCACCATACCCATTTGAGTCTGCCTGACTGAGATTTACAAGATGACCATAGCTTGCTTCATACCACCAATCTCCGTGGGATCGACCCTTACTCGCGTAAGGTATTACTTGGACGACCCAGTGCACTTGCTGGTTAGTTGTGCGAAGTTGTATTGATCACAATTTCGTGCACCAAGTTTTTGGCGCCGTTGCCGGGGATTGTTCTTGTGTATGGACAACTGACGGTTCATCTTGTTGCTTAGATTAGGTATTATTTTTCTTCAGAGTTCTTAAGAATGAATTCTAGTGTTTCAAGGTGATGTTCTTATTATCACCAAAGCTGATTGAGCATCATCAATTTAGCTCTTGAATGCAATGTCTTGCTGAAGCTTAGCTAGCTATGTCTAATTCCTTTAGACTAAAGCTTTAGACTAACATTGCATGATTCCTGGAATTCTCATTAAGAATTTTGATACCTTTATTTTCCTTTTCACTTAATTTTCGAAAAAAAAAAAACCAAAAAAAATTTACAAAATCATAAAAACCAAAAATATTTGATGTTTCTTGCTTAAGTTTAGTGTCTCATCTTAAGTTTGGTGTCAATAGCATGCATTCATTCATGTGTCTTAAGGATCCTCAAGTAATTCTTGATGATCTTTGTGTTCTAATCTTTGAATTCTATTGACTTGAAGTATTTTGTGTGTCTCATATGCATTCTCATATTGTTAGTGTCAGTAGTATACAAACTGCTAAGTTTGGTGTCTTGCATGCATTGTTAATTGATTCCTTTTGCATTTTGATTATTAAAAATCCAAAAATATTTTTAATTTGTGTCTTTTCAAGTCAATGATACAAAGAATTGAAGATTCAGAACATACTGCAGAGGAATTATACAGAAAAAGCTGAGCATTCAAAAATGCCCAGTGAAGAAGGCAGACTGGCGTTTAAACGCCAGCCAGGGCACCTGGTTGGGCGTTTAACGCCCAAAGAGGTAGCATTTTGGGCGTTAAACGCCAGAATGTATACCATTCTGGGCGTTTAACGCCAGGATGGTGCTAGGGGAAGATTTTGTTTTCAAAATCAATTTTTTTCAAGTTTTCAAAGTTTTTCAAATCAAATCTTTTCAAATCATATCTTTTCAATCAAATGTTTTCAAAATCAATTTCTTTCCTTTTTTCAAAGATACTTACTAACAATTAATGATTTGATTGAACATTTTTTGCCTTTTCTGTTGAGGAAGGTTTTATGTTTGAATCATATCTTTTCTTGTTAGGCAAGTCATTAATTTTTAAAATCATATCTTTTCAAATTGTTTTCAAATCATATCTTTTAAATTTGTTTTCAAATCATATCTTCTCAATCACATCTTTTTAAAACCATAACTTTTCAATTAAATCTTTTTAACCACATCTTTTTCAAAATAGCTTTCAATCAAATCTTTTTAATTTCTAATTTCAAAATCTTTTTCAAAAAATCACTTGATTTCTTTTTCACTTTTAATTTTCGAAAATTATCAATCAAATTTTCAAAATGTTTTCAAAATATTTTAAATGAATTTTCGAAAATTCTCTTCCCTCCTTCTCACATCCTTCTATTTATGGAGTACCACTCCTTCTAAATGCATAATTCGAACCTTATCTAATTAAAGTTCGAATTCTTCTTCTCCTTCTTCTTTCTATTTCTTTTTTTCCTCTGACACTTCAAGGAATCTCTATACTGTGACATAGAGGATTCCACATTTTCTTGTTCTCTTCTCTTTCATATGAGCAGGAGCAGAGACAAAGGCATTCTTGTTGAAGCTGATCCTGAACCCGAAAGGACCTTGAAGAGAAAGCTAAGAGAAGCCAAAGCACAACTCTCTTTAGAGGACCTGACCGAATTCTTCAAAGAAGAAGAACCCATGGCAGCCGAAAACAACAACAATGCCAACAATGCAAGGAAGGTGCTGGGTGACTTTACTGCACCTACTCCCGACTTCTATGGGAGAAGCATCTCTATCCCTGCCATTGGAGCAAACAACTTTGAGCTTAAGCCTCAATTAGTTTCTCTAATGCAACAGAATTGCAAGTTCCATGGACTTCCAATGGAAGATCCTCATCGGTTCTTAGCTGAATTCTTGCAAATCTGTGACACAGTCAAGACTAATGGGGTTAACCCTGAGGTCTACAGACTGATGCTATTCCCTTTTGCTGTAAGAGACAGAGCTAGAATATGGTTGGATTCTCAACCTAAAGAAAGCCTGGACTCTTGGGAAAAGCTAGTCAATGCCTTCTTGGCAAAGTTCTTTCCACCACAAAGATGGAGTAAGCTTAGAGTGGAAGTCCAAACCTTCAGACAGAAGGATGGAGAATCCCTCTATGAAGCTTGGGAAAGATACAAACAATTAATCAGAAGATGTCCCTCAGACATGCTTTCTGAATGGAGCATCATAGGTATTTTCTATGATGGTCTCTCTGAACTATCTAAGATATCCTTGGATAGCTCTGCTGGAGGATCTCTTCATCTGAAGAAGACGCCTGCAGAAGCTCAAGAATTGATTGAAATGGTTGCAAATAACCAATTCATGTACACTTCTGAAAGGATCCTGTGAACAATGGGACTAGTCAGAAGAAAGGAGTTCTTGAGATTGACACTCTGAATGCCATATTGGCTCAGAATAAAATATTGACTCAACAAGTCAATTTGATTTCTCAAAGTCTGTCTGGAATGCAAAATGCACCAAACAGTACTAAGGATGCTTCATCTGAGGAAGAAGCTTATGATCCTGAGAACCCTTCCATGGAAGGTGAATTACCTAGGAGAACCCTATGGAAATACCTACAATTCTTCATGGAGAAATCACCCAAATCTCTCATGGAAGAATCAAGAGAGACCTCAACAAGGTTTCAATAACAATAATGGTGGAAGAAACAGGTTTAGCAATGGCAAGCCTTTTCCATCATCTTCTCAGCAACAGACAGAGAGTTCTAAGCAAATACTTCTGACTTAGCAACATGGTCTCTGATCTAATAAAGACCACTCAAAGTTTCATGAATGAAACAAGGTCCTCCATCAGAAATTTGGAAGGACAAGTGGGTCAGCTGAGCAAGAAGGTTACTGAACTCCCTCCTAGCACTCTCCCAAGTAATACAGAAGAAAATCCAAAAGGAGAGTGCAAAGCCATAGACATGGCCGAATATGGAGAGGAAAGAGAGGAAGAAGACGCCACTGAGAAAGACCTCAGTGGGCGTGCACCACTCTCCTCTGAGTTCCTCAATGAGGAACCTTGGGAATCTGAGGCTCAAAATGAGACCATAGAGATTCCATTGGACTTACTTCTGCCATTCATGAGCTCTGATGAGTATTCTTCCTCTGAAGAGGATGAGTATGTTACTGAAGAGCAAGTTGCTAAATACCTTGGAGCAATCATGAAAATAAATGACAAGTTATTTGGAAATGAGACTTGGGAGGATGAACCTCCCTTGCTCACCAAAGAACTGGATGACTTGTCTAGGCAGAAACTGCCTCAAAAGAGGCAGGATCCTGGGAAGTTTTCTATACCTTGTACCATAGGCACCATGACCTTCAAAAAGGCCTTGTGTGACTTAGGGTCAAGTGTGAACCTCATGCCCCTCTCTGTAATGGAGAAATTAGGGATCTTAGAGGTGCAAGCTGCAAGAATCTCATTAGAGATGGCAGACAACTCAAGAAAACAAGCCCATGGACTTTAGAGATGTTCTGGTTAAAGTTGAAGACCAGTACATTCCTACTGATTTCATAGTCCTAGAAACTGGGAAGTGCATGGATGAATCCATCCTTGGCAGACCCTTCCTAGCCACAGCAAAGGCTGTGATTGATGTTGACAGAGGAGAGTTAATCATTCAAGTGAATGAAAAATCCTTGGTGTTTAAGGCTCAGGATATCCCTCTGTCATCATGGAGAGGAAGCATGAAGAGCTTCTCTCAAAACAGAGCCAAACAGCCCCCACAGTCAAACTCTAAGTTTGGTGTTGGGAGGCTACACCAAACTCTAAGTTTGGTGTTGAAACCCCACATTCAAACTCTAAGTTTGGTGTTGGGAGGTTTCAACACGGTTCTGAGCATTTCTGAGGCTCCATGAGAGCCCTCTGTCAAGCTAATGACATTAAAGAAGCGCTTGTTGGGAGGCAACCCAATGTTTTATAATTAATTATTTTCTTTTGTATTTTATCTTTTTTGTAGGTTGATGATCATAAAAGTCACAAAAACAATGAAAAAAAAGCAAAAACAGAATGAAAAACAGGAAGAAAAACAGCACACCCTGGAGGAGAAGAAACTGGCGTTCAAACGCCAGTAATGCTAGCTGTTGGGCGTTTAACGCCAGAAAGGGGCACCAGACTGGCGTTAAACGCCAGAAAAGGGCTAGAACCTGGCGTTAAACGCCAGGAATGGGCACCAGCCCGGCGTTTAACGCCAGAAATGGCTCAAAACGTGGATTTTGATGCCATTTGGTGCAGGGATGACTTTTCCTTGACACCTAAGGATCTGTGGACCCCCAGGATCCCCATAAACCCCACCACTCTTTCTCTTCTTCTTCACCCATTCACCAATCACCTCACATCTCTTTCTCTTCACCACTCACATCCATCCTTCATAAACCACTACTTCTTCCCTTCTGGCCGAACCACAAAGCCATCTCCCTCCTCCATTCTTCTTCTTCTACTCTCTTCTTTCTTCTTTTGCTCGAGGACGAGCAAACCTTTTAAGTTTGGTGTGGTAAAGCATTGCTTTTTGTTTTTCCATAACCATTTATGGCATCCAAAGCCGGTTCAACTGAGAAGGCATGACCTCAAGCCCATCACTAAGAAGAAGATGGAGCAAACAAGAGCCCCTCTCATCAGAAATCCCTGAGATACCTCAAGGGATGCACTTTCCTCCACAAGACTATTGGGAGCAAGTAAACACCTCCCTAGGAGAATTGAGTTCCAACATGGGACACTAAGGGTGGAGCACCAAGAACATCCATCCTCCTCCATGAAATTGGAGAAGATCAAAGATCATGAGAGGAGCAACAAAGACAAGAAGAGACTTGAGGAGCTCAAGCACTCCATAGGATCTTCAAGAAGAAGAAGAGCCGCCATCACTAAGGTGGACCCGTTCCTTAATCTCCTTGTTCTTTATTTTCCTGTTTTTCGAATTTAGTGCTTTATGTTTATCCATGTTTGTGTCTTATGATCATTAGTGTCTAGTGTCTATGCCTTAAAGCTATGAATATGAATCCATCACCTTTCTTAAATGAAACTGTTTTTATTACAAAGAACAAGAAGTACAGGAATTCAATTCATCTTTAAAACTAGCTTAATTAGTTTGATGTGGTGACAATACTTTTTGTTTTTTTGAATGTATGCTTAACAGTGCATATGTCTTTTGAATTTGTGGTTCATGAATGTTAAAATTGTTGGCTCTTGAAAGAATGATGAAAAAGGAGACATGTTACTGAGGATCTGAAAAATCATAAAAATGATTCTTGAAGCAGAAAAAGCAGTAAATACAAAAAAAGAAAAAAAAAAAAAGAGAAGCAGAAAACGAAAAAAAAAGGGGAGAAAGAAAAAGAAAAAAAAAAGAAAGAAATAAAGTTGTGATCCAAGGCAAAAAGAGTGTGCTTAAGAACCCTGGACACTCTAATTGGGGACTTTAGCAAAGCTGAGTCACAATCTGAAAAGGTTCACCCAATTATGTGTCTGTGCATGTATGTATCCGGTGGTAATACTGGAAGACAGAGTGCTTTGGGCCACGGCCAGACTCAATAAGTACTGTGTTCAGAATCATCATACTTAACTAGGAGAATCAATAACACTATCTGGATTCGAGTTCCTAAAGAGCCAATCATTCTGAATTTCAAAGGATAAAGTGAGATGCCAAACTGTTCGGAGGCAAAAAGCTACTAGTCCCGCTCATCTAATTTGGAGCTTAGTTCATTGATAATTTGGAGTCTATAGTATATTCCTTCTTTTTATCTTATTTGATTTTCAGTTGCTTGG